>NC_092867.1:55864355-55969853 GCF_032062135.1 Pyxicephalus adspersus
TACCCATGGCATAAACAACTGGGAGCACTAAATTTGCTGTGTTTTGCCACACCCCCTTTTTTTACCACCCAGCTACAGCTTCCTACCACCCGGTTAAAAAACATTTCTGGGGAGAACACTGTAGGTACTATCAATTAAGAACTTTTTTTTGTTTTAGTCCATTAATAAAGTATATTGTTTTATCAGTTAAAAATATGTGTGCCCTCAAAAAAGCCTTCTCAGCTTCTCTCCTTGCTTTGAATAATTTAGGGGAATATCAAAAAGGACTTTGTGCTGTGCTGGAATTATGTCATCTCAGGATGACCAATTAAAATGACAGATGACGGCTCCCAGTGCTGGAACGTGGACAGGCCAGGTTTAAGCCTTAGGGGTCTTTGAGCTCCAAGAGTCCTCCTCAGACTAATCAAAGCTAAATGAAGGGTTACATAATCTCCTGTTGTGGGCATTGTAAAACTTTGTATTCAATCCCAGAAACAATAGTGTCTATGACAAATTGAGAGGGTAAATCTCCCCAATTAAGACTCAAAAAAAAAGCCTACAGGAGTTGTAAAGCTGCGTACACACGGCAAATTTTTCTCGCCCGATAATCGGTATCGGCCAATTATCGGGCGAAAATCTGCCGTGTGTACAGTCGGTCGTCGTCCATCGTCCGACGACCGTCCTGGCGGATCCATGGACGATGGACGACGACCGATCCTAATGAAAGGGAAGGGGAGAGCGCGCAGCAGGGTGCCGCTCCGTCGCTCTCCCCCTCCCCTCTCCATAGAGCATGAACGGTGCTGTATGTACAGCATCGTTCATGCATCCTGCAGTCTTTTCTCGTTGGAAAGGATCGTGAAAGATCCTTTCCAACGAGAAAAATTGCAGGTGTGTACGCAGCTTAACTCTTCTCTGCCTCACAGGGGCTCTCAATACAGTTTAATTTATATTTTGATGTCAGATTTTTCTTCTGTTTCTTGATTGGATGGACTGGTTCCATTTCGCCCACATAAATTGTAACCTTATTTCAATATATGACATTGAGTGTTTACATCGTTCTGTTTTTGTTCTGCTAGATGAACCTTTAACCAATAACCCGTTGAAGATATCTCACAGTTCATCCTCAAAGATGAAGGAGAAAAATGAATGTCCATGTGAAGAGAGTTTTATCAGTAAGCGAAGTTTGAGGAAGCGACAGTCTTCTTGGAGGACGTCCTACATGTCCACATCTGTTGGAGGAGAAACCACCATAACTGTGCCCAGTGACCAGAAAACCTCAAATCCTGAGTCCTGTGAAGAGGTAACTTCAGATGGACATACCGCTATAACTTCAAAGCAGAGAAATATTCGAGTGAAAGAAGAAGTCTTGGCTTCTGGGGAAGATGTCATTATTGTTGGAGAAGAAGACACATCTTCTGGGGTCAAAGATCTGGGAAACGTTGAGACTGCCATTGTTGCAAAGTCTGTCAAGCCTCATAAACGGCAACTTAACACCGTGAAGTTTAATATTGGCCGATCTAAAGAGATCTCAGAGGACCTCAGGCAAAAAGTTGTTGAAGCTCATAAGAGTGGAAAGGGTTACAAGAGGATTGGCAAAGACTTGGACCTGCATCTGTCCACAGTCAGAAAGATTGTTTACAAATGGAAAAAATTCAGCACTGTTGCCACTCTCCCTAGGAGTGGGCGTCCTCCAAAGATCAGTGCAAAGGCACGTCGTACAATCCTCAAACATATGACGGAGAACACAAGAGTGACGGCAAAGGACCTGAAGGCATCATTGGCACTTGATAATATTAATGTTCATGAGTCTACTATAAGGAAAACTCTAAACAAATGGTGTTCATGGGACTTTGCCATGGAGGAGACCACTGCTCTCCAGCAAGAGTAATTGGGGCCTAAAATAATTTTCTATAGACAGGTGCAAGACAAAAGTTTTGCTTTTGTGGTATGTGTACATAGCAATATGTTGGGTTAGAGCACCAAATATTCATCCAGATTATGAAGCATGGTGAAGGCAAATGGTAAAGGACCAATTTGTATCATATTAGAACATTCTTCATTACGATAAATTATGTAGAAATAAAAACATGGTGTTCTTATCACTAAGCGTCATCTAAACCACAGAAGAATAAAGAAAATGTAAACCATACCCAGGTGATCATAAACTAACGACATGTTTTTGTTTACATCCAGTTGATTCAGCATTAGCCACACATGGTTTACTGGAAGTCAAGGCGAATCATGACTGCTCAATGAGTGTAATCACAGTGCCAAATTGTCTAGATCACGTGACAGGGTGACAATCCAGCACCACATAGCCCCGTAACAAGAAGTGCCTGACCTATGTGTCTGGGTCCTAAATAAATATTTTAATGAAAAATGCAGAATTAAATGGTTAAAACCTTGCCTATGCAAGATTCTAGTGGTTAGGTTTAGGCTGTAAAGTCAGTCTCAATCACATTGAAATGCTGTGGAGGGTCATTTAAACATAGCTTTCAAAGGTTATGTATGAACTGAACCAGCTTTGTTTGCCAGAAAAGGCCAAAGTATCTTTTGACCTTTCAGCAAATGTGTAAAACGTCCTAAAAAAATATATGTCTCAAGGCTACAGCCATTACATAATGTCTTGTAAGTTATTGAATATAAGGGTTGATAACCTTATTTTTCTTTTTTCTTTTTTTTTTTTTTTTTGGGGGGGGGGGGAGTTAAAGCTGAACTTTAGGCAGATATAAAATATACAATTATACTGAATGTCAACCAAAAAAAGCTAATTTCCAGCCTTACATTTATTTCATTTCTGTAGAGTCCTTTTCTGTAATGAAAGGCAGTAGTCACATTTTCTGAACACTTGACTTTCCACACTAGAGGGATAAGAAACTACAGTAGGTTTCCAGAACTCTTCTTCATTTTCCTGCCTGATGAAATAAAAGGCCTCATCAAACCTATCTAATTTCAGCATTATCTCATCAATACCTAGAGAATGTCCACTCCTCTAGACTAAAAGGGATGCCCTAATTGATAAAAATCGACTTTACTAATGGTATTGCTGCTGCCCCATATGTCTGTTGTTGTGGTTTCAAGATGGGGCAGTAAAGCTGTAGCTTGTTAAGTTTAGCTTTGCTTAAAGTATTTTAAAATCTGTTCATATTTTTATTTGAAATACATATTTTTCTTGTTCGACCCACACTTGGCCCTGTCTTACTTACTGCTAACTTCTGAATGGCCAACACAAGAGTATATTGAACAGATAAATGTTGATTATTACAAAACAATTAAAAATGTAAAAAAAAAAACATTTTTACAGAGGCCTTCCCACCAAATTATGACCTTTTCATCAACAGCACACTCAACAACATTATGAACCATAATCTTGTGTATACTTGATATGAACACTAACTAGTACTGAACAACCTGCATGCATATTCATAAGGAATATATCCATATGAAGAGTTGAGGTTTATTTTCTGTTATGCATCTGTGCAAAGCAGACTGCAGGTTTAGATATAAACCAGTAGTTCCCAAACTGAGTAGCACAGTGCCCTGGGGAGCCATAGGTCCTGGGGGAGCCATGGGTAATCCAGTCAAAATTACTACCTTCAATACAGCCAATGCTTTCTATTTTCCCCCTCCTCACCTTTCTCACCAGCCAGTTGCTAAAGATGCCAGTTTGGGACAGGCAAAGGAGAGAGAGAGGTAGAGCAGGAGCAGCTTTCCAGCTACAGGGCTGGTGACACAGGAGAAGCAAACTTCCCTGTCACCATCTGAAAATATGCCTTCTCCTTCCAGATCTCTCTTTGGTTGAATTACCGAAAATGTTTTATTAAAATATAATGGTTAATGAAAAAAATTCAATAGAAAATTTTCTCTATCCTGAAGTTCAACAAATGTGTATTGTTGTTCTTATCTTTTATTTTTACATTGTAGCAACCATGGATCCTGAATAATAAACTGCTTCCTAAATGTTGTATGATTCATTTTTTTAATAAAGAGTGAATGAATTTGGGGTTTAGTGATCTCTGTTACAGGGTTTGAAAATTGATAGAACACATAGTGCATTTTTTTTTCTTTTCCAATAGTAATGGGGACAACCAAAACATAATAATCGTGGTATGTGTATCATTATTCATTATCTTGAAATTATTACTAATTGTAATATTTATACTGTTACTTTATTACTTTTCTAAATATATTTTTCCAAGTATGAAGGTGATAAAATGAAAAAGGTGAAAATGTTAAAATATTTTTATAATATTGACAACAATAAAAAAACATAAAATATAACACAATATAACAAAGAACATACCATAGCATAAATATAAAGTAGAACATAACATAAAAGATAAAATATTGTACATCATAAAATGTACTAGCATAAAATATAACCTAAAATGGAACATAACACAGCAAAAAACAGTGTAATATAAAATATAACAAACCATAGAACATACCATTAACCATGACCTAAACCAAAACATTTTCAACATACATTCCTCCTTGTACTCAACTCAGCTTATTGTTTTGCCCCTATTCAAAA
Source organism: Pyxicephalus adspersus (assembly GCF_032062135.1). NCBI lineage: Eukaryota > Metazoa > Chordata > Amphibia > Anura > Pyxicephalidae > Pyxicephalus > Pyxicephalus adspersus. The sequence continues at coordinate 55,868,869 of NC_092867.1, forward strand.
ATGGCCACCTATCTATTCCCAATCTCTAGTGTAAGCATTAATGTTGCCATGGTAACAGATCTCCTGCACATGCGCAGTCATCACAGCGTTGGCCTTGAAAAGAAACACTCAGGGTCTTACACACTCCCTCTCCTATGTTCCAGGCTGATAAGGTCACAAATCACAATGTAGAAATTCTGCAGAGAAGCCCAGGTGAAGGCTGTGAGCTGGACAGCAGGTCAAGTACCCAGCGTGCACCGGGAGCCTTGGGCATGCCAGTGTGGGCTTGGTTACTTTTGCAAGTGCCCACAATGTTTGATTTTGAAAATACCATACCTAGGGGGACATGTGATGCTGATCAGATAAAGTACAGGTTCTCTTCCACTGTCATGGTATTGTTGTATGTTATAGATGTATAAATTGTGTTGCTTGATAAGTAATTTGGAATTCTTGTTAGTCAATTTTGTGATGTAGAGACCCCAGGCAGCACACAGTCAGGATGTCCTTACATTGATGACCATTGGGAATGTCACCCTTACAGATAGCCAAAAAAATAATTGGTGTCAGATAAACTGACCTGGGAGACACAAATTGCTTATTTCTCAAGAAATTCCTAGCAACCGCTGAAGGAACCCTACTTGATAAAAACTGATATATGGTATTAAACTATCTACACTAAATATAACACCTTCACTTATATTTCTAATCCAATCAAAATATTTTATTCTTGGCAACAGATTGAAAAGGACTAACAAACAATGAACCATGAATGAAGAATGAACAGCTTACCAGAGACTCTGATATGGTCACCACCAATGAGCAAGGTGGTAATTCTGGAGACCAGATACCATAGAGAGATAGTGATGTAATTGTACAACATAACCTATCTAAAGGAAGACATTATACACAGGGATATACTCACTTGGCACCAAAACCTGGACAAAATTCATCAATCCATATTGCAAAAAAGTCCCCTTCTAACAAGGATGGCCTAACAGACTTGGCTTCTTTTACTGTAACTGAACTGACCAATTTGAATAAAGAAATAGCCAGATTGGAATGATGAAGATGTCACCAATCCCAACGCTCCATCACCATTATTACAGGTGCATTTTAAAACTGTTCACTGTTCAAAAAAAGAGACTTCATCATCTGATGACAAGACATCTTGACCATCAAAGTTCTTGATTGTCCCCTTCCTCGGTATTTGCAGGAGCTTGGTACTAATCAGACTTTCTAAGAAGGGTTTGATTGTTTGAAGTGTGTAATAGACACTTTTCAAAGGAGAAAGATACTTTAGCTCATCAGGAGAGTCACCAAGAGGCAGACGTGCATACCATGGAGCCACCTGTAAACACATCTGATCTACATGACCAAGTCAAGTCATCAGAACGGTTTATATGTACTTACCTGAATTGCCAGAGACACCTTTATAAATAAGGCAGGACTTAAGACTCACCAAACTTGTCATGAAAAATTGAACATTCACATAAATCCATCCATAGACTGTTCTTGTCAAAAAAATCAACAGAAGGCAGTGGGTCACATTATATGTTCTTATCCCAAGTGCCAGAAACTCCTTTTCAACCAGGATGATCAGCTGATTCACCAGGAGAGTCACCAAGGAGAAAATGTACATTTAGAGTCACCTTTGGATGAGTATAGTTCACCAAACCAGAAGACATTACCTAACTCCTAAAATGTTTGCATTTGGGGAAGTTGTATAACCATATATCGCTTTATAATGTTCACCTAAAGGGTTCACACTGGAGACAAACCATTTTCCTGCAGTGCGTGTGGCAAATGTTTTACCCGTAAGTCAAAGCTGATTGGCCTTTAAAGAATTAATAACGGGGAGAAGCCCAATGCTTGTTTGGTGTGTGGTAGGAGGTTTACCAATCAATCCGTAATTGCTAATCAAGGAATTCACACAGGTGAGAAACCCTTTGCCTGCACAGACTGTGAGAAATGTTTAATGGACCAGTCAGGGAACACACAAGCAGGTTTACACTGGTTAACGCCCATTTGAATGTTCAGCACTTAGAAAGCAATGGAAAGCGCTTCCAAACTTGATCACTTTTGATCACTGTTTGAGTGCGCGACATGAATGGTATGAAATCAGCACTCATAAATAATCCTTTTTGGAAAGGATGTGTTCAATTTGACTATTGGTGAGCCTTGATAGGGGTTGCCTTTGAAATGTCAATGAGGACAAATTTAGCAGGATGATTCCAGCTGGACGTTGATTCCAAGCAACCAGAAGGGGAGATAACACCTCCTTGAACAGGAAGATCACACCATAACTTGTGAGAGGTATGGGGGTTGTATATGGAATGATCTAATTCAAAGAATTCTCCAATCATCCTGCCTGGTTTATTAACACCCCTGGTATCCCAAAGGACCCTAGACTAGCTGTTCAGCTGAGTTAGAGGACTTGCCCCCAGTGCGACAGTGACACCTATCGGAGAATACAAGCGGGCACATGTGAGCAGTTTATTTCAAGATGGGAGGACACCGGAGTAAAGGGTGGATGCATGGATGTGGCAGAATGTGATAAGGGGTTCTGAAGATATATAAAAAGGGACAACAGTCCCAAATCTTTATCTTACCACTCTTACTCTCTTTCTTCTTCTTGGAGCCCAGCCAGGGTACAAGATACGGAGGAAGGACCCTTTGTGTAACGTATCATTTTACATGTCTGTGTGATCATTATTTAGCTTATTTTGAATAATTGTTGCTTATTCTTTTTCTTTGGTAATAAATATTTTGTTATTTAAGATTTGTGTGATTATTGAGCTAATTAAGACTTAATATTAATACTGCTTTCAAGAAGGGGGATAACATAAGGATAAACAGAGAAATTTTTCCTTCAATCACCCACCAGAGAACTCATACAGAGAAGAGTGTGCCATGGGGAAAGCTCCTGCCATAAGTGTGGGAAGAGCTTTGCGCGATGCTCTGTCCTTTCGGCACATCAAAGGACACATAGACAAGAGAAGCCACACGTTTGTAAAGAATGCGTTAAGAGGTTTGCCATGAAATATCAATCTTGAAACCCACTAAATAATCCACTCTGGTGAGAACCCTATTGTTTGCCCTGACTGTGCCACTTCTCTGTGGACAAGCGCATTCACAATGGCATGCAGCCTTATACTTGTGTCCAGTGTGAAAATAGTTTCCCAAGTCGCTCATCTAGCACAAGCAAATTCACACAGGAGAGAAACTGTTTTTGTGTCCTGTGTGCTCAAAGACTTTCAACTGTAAAACAAGTCTGGTAGGTCATCAACTCCTTCATACAGGAGAAAAACATCTGTGGCAAATGCTTCAGGGGCCGGTCGGCAGTTATCAAGGTGAAAAACCTTTCTCCTCTTCATAGTGTGGGAAGGGCTTTCCAGACCAATCGAGTCTAATCACACATTGGAAAATTAATTGCAACAAAAAGCAATGCAAATGCCCAGACTGTGGAAAATACTTTGTATTAAAGCACTACCTGACATGGCATTTAACCACACACATGGTTAAAATTACTATTATCTAACTTAAAATAAACCTGCCTTGAACAAGTTATGAAAATTGGTATTGCTGACGCCTGAAAATTCTGAAATTCTCTAACCTAGAATAAATATGTAGGTGAAGAAGGCCAAAACTTTATCTGCTTACATGTTCAAGAATAATGATACAAATAGTAAAGCTTTCCAAGAAGGTTAAATAATAGCAGCTACCATTTTTCTATTGTTTTTTGACAGGCTTCTTTTAAATAAAAAAGGAAATTTAAGAAACTTGCTGCCTTTAGCCGATTTGGTGAAATATCCTTTATTCTTTGGGCAGTTACGATTGGTTGGTAGGTGGGCTCCTAAGCCACCCAAACAATAGAAAACTAAAAGCTCTCTCAAACCTTTGAGTTATTTAGCCCTGGCCTAAAATAAAGATTGGGTTGGGTGCTCCAGAGTGCTTGGTAAATTAAATAATTGGTGAAGTAAATAATAGGTGAACATGGAATTGAACAATTTAACCCCACTAGGCATTTTGTAGACCCTTTAAAGGGGTTTTTTCTACCAAAATAGACAAAAATTTGATGAAATGTCTAACTAAAACTTATAATAGTGGTAGACCTTTATATTATGGAGAATATAACAGAAATAAATGAAACTTTAAAAGGTGGTCAGGAGCACCCAAACCTCCTGGATAGGCAACAGGGACAGGAATTATGGCAGTTTGATCTCACTGTTCTTGTATATAGGGCACAAAAGAAGCCATGCTCTACCAATACCTAGTATCACCTTTTGGCAAGCCAACCCTATAATTAGTGAAAAGGCCAGGCACTGAAATCCCTGGTGTACATTCTTGGACATAGGCACTACTAAAGGATGTTAAAAAGCAGGCTGATTAAATGCAGCCAATGCTAGTTATGACACGTTATTTGATTTGCTGGACACTTGGGAGCTGGTAAGGATAGTGTTAGAAAACACTTATCGGGTCAGCAATTCCGTGCTGTGCCCCACTACAGGATCCCACACAGCCTATTTTGCCTAGCAATGTCACTTGCAGCAGCAAAGTGTATAGTGAAATAGCAGCAGCCCCTGCATTCCTTTAGCACTGCAGCCTGATGAATTTTATGGCATCCACAGCATCCACTGAAAGGCTGTGCACAGCTGAAGGGGATTTTAGAGGCTGATCAGTAGTGTTGGTGTTTGAATTCGGGTTGTCCTTATATTCAACGCGAATATGGCTGTTCGAATTTAGATAGGCCCAACCCGAAAAAAAATGAGATTCGACGGCAAAAATGTGGATAAAAAAAAATAATGTGTTAAAAAAACATGACCATGGGAACTTTGCGGTCAAAGCTGTGAATGCAAGCGATCCCCGGGCACTAGAGGTTGAATGGGGACAAGTTTCCCCATTCATCCAAGAACACATACTACTAGCAAAAGGCTGCAAGAGCAATCTGATCACTCTTGTAGCCCTTAATAGCCCCTAAAAATAACCCAAATTCTCCCACCATTGACTTCAATGGTGTTCAAATTCGGCATTTGATCACCCGAAAAATATCTCACAATTCAATCGAATAGCTAATGAATCGAATAGTGACATATTCAACAAACACTAATGATCAGCTCCTGACTCTATCCTGCACTGCCATTGGCAACTGGGACTTTATAGCCTTTTTGCTCCTAGTCACCAGTGCCTGTTGTAGCATTATGCTGGGCTAATATGTGTTTGAGAGTTTCTCAGTTGATTTACTGTTGCCGACTTTGCCTGTTTCTGACCTTGCAAGTTTAAGATGCCTGGACCGACCTATTGCCTGTGACCCCCACCTCTTTTTTGTGTTTTGCCACTGTGTACTTCGTCTGGTGGATGGATCATCTGTTATGATGTCTGGCCCTGAATTCTGGACTTGCTTATTGGAATCTTGACACTTCTATCTGTGGGCTCCTTGTCTGCTGCCAGCCCATCTCCACACACCATTTGTTGCACACGGGGGCCTGGGGGCAACCGTGTGCTGGAAGAGGCAACCTGTCTCCCGAGGCTGAGCGGGGGCTTACTAAAGGCATTAACTGCGGTGTAGGGCTGGTGTCTGGGGAATACTGGGGCTAACCAGGGCCTTACAAGTAGGGGCAGAGGGGGTTCTGTGGGATCTTCCTCATTTCAGGTTCTGCAAACCTTTACAGATCCTGCAAGGTACCAGGGGTTGGAACAGTCACCTCATGGTGACACTTTAGAACATAAATTACAGGGAGAAAAAGATCACAAAATTAGGTAACATATTATTTGATATTGTATTGTTCCGTAAGCTCTTCTGGGCTTGAGCACAGCCCACTGGGTGAAGAGAGTATTGACAACGCCACAAAAGAAGGTCACTCTTCATCCAGGCACCATACACACCCAAGTGTCTTCCTATAGACAGCCTATTTATAGGACATTGTTAGGCTTTAACAAATGTCACACTGTAGTGTAAGACTCTGGCTTTTGTGAGCTTCCAGAGAAGAGCAAAAAAAAAAAAACAAAGAGCCTAGACAAGTTGTATGACAGACAATTAAGAGGTTCTCCACCCCAACATTCTTAGAAAAACCCTCTGTGTAGGATTGAAAAGAGTCCAAAGCAGCCAGAATACATGCAGATGGCCATCCAGTGTTAGAACACTGGAGGAAGAAAGCCTTGATGGACATACCAATGGAGGCCTTGATTTCAGCCTTGCTGAGCCCCCTGTCATGGCTGCAAGGCAGGTCCTAAGTCAACATAAGTGGCACCAATGATTTTTTTGGCTATCTATATTTGTGACATTTTTCCCAGTGGCCAGTAGTGTAAGAGTAATTCTTCCTACTGACCAACACACTAATGTACTGTGAGCTGTGGATATAGTAATTATAGCTTGGGGTCCCTGAAGACCTGAAAGTTTTTTTCAAGGGGTTCCCCAATGTTAAAAAATTTGAGAAACGTTGCCTTAGATAGGATCTGCCAATGTCTTTAATGCACCAAGGCTACCTTGTTAAGCTTACACTAGGTTCATACTCTTGATACAGGCATAATCATAAAAGCTTATCCACAAGTTACTGTGGAAATACGAAAGTTAGAACAACCGTACAAATCTGAGAGTAAGAAAACGGAAAAGGAAGCTTCCCTGAGACCAGTAGGGATCACCAAGGTCGTTGGCCAGATATACAGTGTGAGCACCCATCCAGCATCAATGGGAATGGCATATTCAGATCTTGGATCCCCTATGTGTGATGCCAGGAAAACAGAAAATACATTACCAATAGGTTTTGTAATTTTCCCTGTCTCTATGATATTAATATTTAAAAGGTAATATAATATACTAAAAAGTAAAATATCACTTAGTGCCAAACATATTTTATTGCTTTCTCCCAACAAACTAATTTTTTTTTTTTTTTGGTCCTCAAACCATTTACCAGAATGTGAAAAGGCAATTACGCCTGTCCAGCCAGGTCATCCATGACCTGTACATCTTTCTGGGAGCTAAAATTGCTGCAAAAACCAAGAGAAGCTAGGCTGTGCCAAGAATGACGAGGCTCCTGGACACTCTATAAATTTTATAGGAAAATATATATATTTATATATTTTATATAAATTTTAGGAAGGGAGTCCTTTCAAAATACGTAGCCCTTAATTTATGCACTGAGCCAGTATACAGTTTCCTGGGTGTTTATGAAGGTTTCAATGCCATTTTAGACCTTGGCCCACTATATAGTCACTTTCTCACATCAGCTTGGGAGTGGAGGAACATCATCCACGAATGTATGGTAGTCTGTGATGTGACATTCCAGAGGCTTGGCAGCACTGCAGAGAGATGTTATCGCCCTGTAAAAAAAATCGATTACATTATTTGGATGTGTTAAGCAGCATGATAAATCATGTTTTGTTGGCAACCACATGGTACTGGATTGTATTTTTCATGCTTTTCTGGCTGCATAAGCAATGCTTGCCCAAATCTGCACTAAATTGCACTCTGCCCCAGTTTGGCAATTTTTTTTGTAAAGTGTCACATAAAGGTCCAGCTCTTACACAAATATAAATAAATAAAAAGTCTGCTATTTCATTTCCTAAACGATTAAAAGTGTGCTTGCTAGGTTGGTTTGTAACCCAAACATGATGTGCTAAAATATGTAATGCATGCATTGTAAATGTAAATATGTAAATACTCACGCGCAAAGACATTGGCAATAAATTCATCCCTGACTCGACGGCCCTCTGCTGTGCTTTGGGAGCTGAAGGCGCGATGTTGGTGCACCTCTGGCTGAAGTTCCTCTGGAATGTCCCAGGTATCGCCATGGTGCAGGACGCACCATGCCATAATGACTTGGGCAGCTTTCCAGGGTGCTTAAAGGAGTTCACCACCGGGCCGCACCAAGCACAGAAACCGTGCTTTTAGCAGCCCGATCGTGTGCTCCACAACCCCCCCGGGTTTTATGCAGAACCTTGTTGTAATTATGCTCTGCTTCAGACCGGGGGTGACGCACGGGTGTCATAAGACATGGAAGCTGCCCGTATCCTTTGTCAGCTGTAAAAAGACAAACATAATACGTGTCAGTTCTTGGTATAATAAGTGTTCTGTAAATGCAGTGTAACACTAAAGTTTTTTTTACAAAGGATGTTAAGGATTGTGCTCTTCGGTTAGTTTATTGCTTTTTGGTTATTAGGAGCCATTGTTACTACTGACTACCACACTGAAGTACTGTGAGCTGTGAACATAGTAATTATACGAGGGCTTCTGGGAACATGTGAAAGTTTGTTTTTCCCCTAAGCTCCCAATATTGTACAATATTTATAAATTATTTGCTAAGTTAGATGTTAGCACAAAATATGACATATATACAATATAGGTCATAGCCTGACATTCTGACAATGCAAAGGGACATAGCAACATAATAGGTGTCTTTAGGATTTGACTACTGTTAGTTGTATTACAGTAATGACATTATATATTACCTATTAACAGCCCTCAGGCATTTCTCCAGAGATGAATTTCTGGTAGAGGGCTGTCTGACACAGGATATAGGCATCATGGCATGATCCTGGGAAACCTTTGCATGCACTCATAATTTTCATGTTGGCATCACAGACTATTTGTACATTCAGTGGATGATATCGCTTCCAGTTGCGAAAGGCGATTTCCTGCAGTTTAGGTGCCTGATTTGCCACATGGTTGCCATCGATGGCTCCCAAAATATTAGGAAATCCCGCTTACCCAAAGAAATCCACCTTTACCTTCCTCCACTCCTGAGCTATTTGAGGGAACTGAATATTTAGTGGGACAAGGTCCACAATGGCATGTATGACCTTCATAAAAACCCTGGAAACTGTAGGCTGACTTAGTCCGCAAATTAAGGCCGAAGAGGTTTGAAAGGAGCCCCTTCCTAAAATATAGGGAGTGGCCAAGAACCTGACCATTCCTGGCACAGCCTGGCAGTAACCACAAGAGTTGTTTCTTGCCACAACAGCAGTGGTGAAAAGCAACTCCACCTCAATATCCTCCTCCATGATAACAACATGCACAATCCTCGCCCCCGCGCACATTTGAGCGAGCATGAACGTGTGCACGTGACACGCATAAACATGCACTGCGTGCGCATGCAACGTGCATGAATGTGTGCACGTACTGTATCCCTATAAATTTTCACAGAGCTTCTTAGCCATTCTGCATCCAAACAAAAAATTGACAAACACAAAAACAAAAACAGCACACAAACCAGAAGGCTGCTATAAGGAAAACAGAACTGAAAGTAAGAATACACCATACACCACACCTTCAGGATAGGCGTTGGACCTATCCTGAACACCATGTGCAGCGTCTCAGGGAGTAAGAAAAATTGGCGTTGACATTCATTGGGCCAGAAACGGTAGTAGGGGTGGACTACCGGAATGACTCCGATGCTTGGCAGCCATGTACCAATGTTATTTATTTTGGCTTTTTTTTTACTCGAATATGACCATTCGAATTCGGGTCGAAGCCCCGAATTCGACCCTCCCACAATGCCTAGGGACCTCCCTCATAATGCCTAGGGCCCTCCAATAACAGCAGGGATGCTCCCCTCCATGTTTGTTGTGGCAAGCAGCCGATTGGCTGTCTGTCACTACATGCCACACAGGCAGCTATTGGCCTGTATAAGGCCAGGGCCTGCATAAGGCCAGGGCCTGCCTGCATTTACAACTCCTGACAGAGATTTGCTAGCATCACAACCTTGTTATTATTAGATTGTTAATTTAGTCAGGTAGAGTGTTTCACTGTTAGCTAGATAGATAGATAGTCAGTCAGTGTGTTACATACACGCAGCCAGAGATAGGGTACACTCCCTGACTGTGTGCACAGTATCACACTTGTACTGAGAAACAGACACACAGACGCAGTATGAGTTTGTTTTTAGCTGCAGACCCGAGACCAAGAAGTGCTGCTGTTGGTGGTGAGCGTCCATTATTACCACACCATGAACAAGATGTGGTGGAGTACATGACCCAGCCTGGGTCAAGTGATTGTACCCCCTCTTCATCCCAGTCCCAGAGACAGGCCTCACGGGTGTCCCAAACAGTCTATGATACAACTGTTCCTCCTAGTTCTTCATCAGCGGATGAAAAGTCTTGTGTACAGCAGTATGTAGAGGAGTCCCACCGAGGGGTTGGTGAGGCGGAGCTACAAGCATTTCTTTAAGATGCTCAGTTGTTTTACTCATCTGACAAAGAAAGTCAGTTCACAGGCTTTCCCCCCACTTACTTTTCACCCGAACACTCTGAGTCAGACGAGCCAATTCAAACTGGCTCCAAAAGGCCGCTGCTTCCTTTGGACACATACAAGGACATACTAAGGAGTGAGGGAAGCTACCTATGTATCAAGTCCCAAGTGACATGTTGTCAAGGTATTTGGATATGTCCAATAAACTATCCTAGAAGTGATGTACTGGCTCCTATGACACTTTTCAATCGAAATGCCATCTTGCTGGGACCCTGGCAAATATTTTCCAACAGGGACAGGGACAGGGACATTGATAACTCTCTAAGTTAAGAAATGTCTTCCTGTTGTAATTCTGGTGAGCATGTCATTAAGACAAATGCAGGACCCCACGATGAAAACCTAAAACAAATTTTAGCCTTTCATTGCTCTATTCTAAAAAAATGGTTTGGGTTTAGTTACATTTTAACATTTACAACTCTAGGGCAAAAACAATCAAAAGTTTTACATAAAACTAATAGATTTTTTTGTTCTCCAACAGACACATGTTGAACAAGACAAGAGTTTACTTTAGGCACAGTGCGAAACCACTTGATGAGGATATACTGAAGTTGCAAGAAAAAATGTCTCACTATGGTTGCTTGGGTTTTTTGCCCTTGTTTCTTCCTTGACACCATGATCTATAGCTGTAGATCTTCCTGAAATGATGGTGTTCATCAGACATGCTACTGTCAGAATTCTGATCTGTGGACTTGTAGGATAGAAGGTTGTGTGGACCATTTATATGCGTATGATATGCAAGTTGTCGTCACAATCTGAAGGATTTGCCAGATATTCCATATCTGTCTCTTCCACCACTTTAATTGTAATGTCCTCCTCATCCAAAACCTCCTCCTTTATAGATATGGATGTGTCCTCCCTATCAACAGGGAAGTCATGTGATCCGGATTTGACCACACTGCATGCTCTGTTTTGCTCCATAGCATTGTCCAAAAAAATGGTTTTCTTTTAAAGCATCCACTTCATTGCCATCCCTTCTTTCTGTAACAGACACATAACTGGTACCTGATATGATTTTATTTTGCTTTATGGGTGGAGCAAAGCTTCCACTTACCAAAATTATTGGAGGATTTATGGTCCTCCATTATGATGTCATCATACAGGTCCTTGTGTCCTTCTAAATACTCCCACTCCTCCATGCAGAAATAGACTGTGACGTCCTGACACCTTATAGGAACCTGACACAACCAATGATAGTCACCACCCAGACACATCCCATAATAATGTCCCAGAAATCCCGGCACCTCTCACCTCTCCTGTCAGCAGCTCAATGATTTTGTTAGTGAATTCTAGAATCTTCCTCTCATGGCTTCTGCTCAGTCTTCTGGAAACACAGGGTTGTAAATAATTTGTCCCCAGTGGTTATGTAGCTCTATCTTGCTTCCTAAAAGAAAATTTAAAAGCTTTGGGGACAACCTGACCACTTGTTTCAGCATGGCATCTAGAAAGGTTACACCATCCTATTTTTTTTACTACACTTCATTCTGTATATCTTATATACAAAGCTGTTCTTGAAGGATATCTGTTGGTTCTTCTAAACATCCAGGTCTATGCAGAAAACCTTTAGTTTGCAGACTGAGAAGGGACTGTCAGCTACCTAGCTTCTAAGCCTACTGGCTCTCTAGTGCTCAAGAACGAAAATCCAAAAAGCTTTGAGGATACCTGAAGACTTGTTGATTTGTTTCCTCATGACCATCTATAAAGTTGATATCAAAACCATCCTTGACCACACTTTGCTCTGAACCATACAGTTTATTTCTAAACCATAGCTGGAGGAAACTGGTCATTCAAGGACCCAAATCCATCCAGATAACCTTCAGTTTTGAGCTTCTTTTCCCAGACCGAGAAGTGGCTGCAGTAGGAGTCGGAGTATGGTAGACATGGTCATGGTTTTGTTCTTGCCCGTTTGGTTATGGCAGTTGTTGACACTGCAGTACAGCATCTTGTCCTAATGGAGAAAAGAACACTTAAAGGAACTTAAAGGAAAGCTTTACTGTTACTGGAAGATCAGGACATCTGAACAACTCCAAATCTGACATTTGTCCATATGATAAAAGTCAGACAGGCACACTCACTCATAGCGAGCAGCTATGTAACTGAAAAGAAGATGACATGAAGTGCAGTCACAAGGTTCACAAACCACAGAAAAATATAACTGCGGCTCATCTAAAATGTAAAGGCAAAATCCCAAAAAGACATTGAGCATTTGGGTCCAAGAGGCAAATTGAAGACAAACTTGTGGCACTCACCAAACTTTGAAGATCCAAAGATTATTGGCCAAAACTGTCCTGGCAAACCTGGCCATCTGCTGGAACTCGTTATAAAGGTTTATTGAAGGTGCCTGCTGCAGTGAGCATTTAGACATCCCAGGTTTTATTTAATTTATGGAAATTAGAGAGAACCCATGAATGTGAAGGTCTCAGCAAAGGGTCCCACCAGAGATTTCAGTTCAACCAAAATATATGCTGATAAAATAAGCCACCTGACCATCATTCTATTTGTTGGGCAATTCTTTTGGTGAGTTCCTGGGTCTTTGGACCTGGGGACCCTCATAATGGGCACAGCAGGGGTAAATATCTGCTCTGATCATATGATGGGTTCTCTCCATTCCTGTGCTGAGTTCCTGAGGCTGTAGCTTTCCTGTGTCCATTATGAGGGGATTCACCATGTGGCACACCACAATGTGATTAGCAAGTCTATCAAAGTGTGAGTTCCAAGCCAGAAGCATGGTCAGACTTTGTCTAAGCCCTTTGCAGGATCTGTGTGGTCTACGAGAATGAGGAAGGTGAATCATGGCAGTCATGGGTGGCATCTACTTAGAAGTTAAGATATTTTATTGAGAACAGGTTTACTTAAAATCAGAACTCCAGCAACTAAATAAAAAGAACAAAGATTTACTTTGTTACAACCACTAGATGTCCTCAGTTGTCAACGTTATATGACATCCAGCATCACTTACCCATTTTCTCTAAACTCAAGTTGTCTTATAGCTACCTCCGCCTGAGACTGGACAGTAAAAAGAAAAGCAGAAGACCCATGAGCTCATCCTGCTGTCATTCCAATCTCTTCTCTTAATAGCATGTTTTTTACTCTTTTAATCAGTAGTTAAGCTGTATGGGAACTACAAGAGGCTGATAGTAGGTTAAATGTAAATAAATAAACTCCTCACATCAAAACAATAGTTTCAATAATTACAAGGTTAGATGACTTTGTGTCTTTTATATATCGCAGGAGTTATAATATTATATTGTTACTATAAAGGTATATTAAAAGATGCTCATTGATCATTGTCTGAGGTAGATCTGCTTCACTATCTATCAAATTGAAACATATTTTAGGAGTTCCACCTAAAAAACTGCAACAGCCAATCAGCTTTTCACATGCATCTTTAAACCTGTATCACAAACAAGGGGAGCCTACCTGTTACCCCAAGACCCATCAATGAACAAACCCCAATCACTCAGCCCTGACCAGAAATGGCACTCTGGAAATGCCTAAACTCGGTGTACTGGGCATGGTTTTCTTCATGCTTCCAGGTTGCATTTCAAGACTGGCTCTGGATTTTATGCTCAGTGCTGTGATTAGCTAGTTTTTTTATATATGTTAGAGGTGTGGGTTTTCGCTACATGCGCTGCTGGAGAGAAAAGAAACTCTGCTATAATCAGACTGATTCACCAAGCAAAATCGGAAGCTATTCGCGCATTCGTATTTCAAAATCAGAGGCCTTCAATCAATTTATTAACCAAATCCGAGGAGCTGGCGTACTCACCTGGAAGTCATCAACTGAAGGGATCTCTCCGATGGATATGCGCAGCCCCGGCAGTTTCACACTGGCGAGCTTGCATTAAACTCACTGTTCCCCTAAAAAAAACATTCTTTCTAATGGCACACCTATTACCCTTAGCCCTAAAAAAAATGTTTGTGCTTTTTAAATGTTTAAAACATCTATATGAGCTAAGAAATAGGCATATTTTAAAATGACTTATTTCTTTCCTGTTAGGCAAGAGTTAACCGAGTTCAGCTCCCTTACATAGGCGCCTGTCTAAATGCTTATGATGCCTGATCAGAGGAGCCACCTGGGGGTATATATTGCGACTTTCCGCGGGCTAAACCTCGGTTTTGCCATCGGACTAGATTTTCCCACTAAAGTCACAAGCACACACATGTTCTTGTTTGCTTCTATAGATGTATATCTGTGTGCTTTTGTCTTTTTTTTCTCCTTTCTTGGAGGGGCTGTTGTTTTGTGTGTTATCCCAATTATTCTATGTTGCTGCATTTTATACTTTGCTTACCCTTTAGCACAATAGTTGCAAATGTTTCTTTTGAAGAAAGTTGTTTGTAAAATGTTGTTGTTTTTTTGGGGGGGGGGTTGTGGTTATGGGATCCCCATTCCAATCTCCTAGGACATACACTTAAAAAAGTCAATTGTGATTGTTTTAAGCTGTTCCTTTCTCTGAATTGTTTAAAAGGCTAAAAATAGCACAATTGTCTTGTTAAAACTCAGTTATTTGATGCGCACAGTTGTGCGCCAAACTTCAGGAGTGTGTAGCTCATAGTTTTGCGCCAAGGTCCACCTGCTATGTGCACGTGAACTGTGTTTTATCAGTTGAAAAATGTGCCACACTTTTGCACAGTCCTCATTCAGGTAAGTTTGTATTTGATTTGTGTATATTGCTGGTTTTGCTTCATGTGCAGTCATGTATGTAAAGACATGAGTGCACATAAAGCAAAACATGTATGCATGTAAATGTGTTTACATATACATAGAAAAGAGAAATTATAGGAAGAAATAGGCAAAGAGGGCATTTTGGACCATATTGATTCACATGCTTCAAATTGAAAAGATTACCTATTTGTTCCTATGATTTCTGATGTCATAGGCTTGGCTACAAGCAACATTCATGGAGGATATTGCTTCTGGTTAAGGGA
Organism: Pyxicephalus adspersus; assembly: GCF_032062135.1. Classification (NCBI taxonomy): domain Eukaryota; kingdom Metazoa; phylum Chordata; class Amphibia; order Anura; family Pyxicephalidae; genus Pyxicephalus; species Pyxicephalus adspersus. Next base: position 55,884,017 of record NC_092867.1, read on the forward strand.
GGAATCCACCGTTATGTGCTTCCACTACAAAGCTGAGGTGAGTAAGTCAATGTATATAATAGTGAGCCAAGGTCTAAAATGCCATTTAAACCTGCAGAAACATTCTGAAGGGATGAAAAAGCAAGAAAATGATTGGCACAAAGTGGATTTGGCCCTGGAAGTTTGTTTTGTGTAAACACCTAAATATTGCATACACTCCAGTATTTAATGCATTAAGCATTAGGTTAGGCAACAACACAACATCTGTTCACTTCCAAGAGTACCTGACCCTGCTTGTGAGCTTGGCAATCAATGTGCTTTGATGTTGTGCTTGGCAACCTGGACCTCCTTCCATTACCATCAGATGTGTTAGAATGAGTATGCAACTCAGCTGGACAACTAATTCACAACCAGTTTGGACAGCAAGTGGAAGTGTGTTTGTATACAATAGTGCTAATATCAGGCAGCACAACACAATGACAACAAACCTATAACACTACTACAAATGAACAGAGGAGTTGTGTGGCAGCAAATCAACATGAGTGCAAATGTCAGAGTAATAAAATTCTAACAAAAAAAACAAAGAAGGAAAAAACATGGCAATTTATTCCTAAAAGAAAAGAAATATGTAGAAAATACCAATATGTGACCTTGAAAAAAGAACAAAGGCAAATAGGGTGTTCAAGTAGTAGTTTGGAGTGGAAACCATACATACAAATATACTGAATATTTGTTGAAAAAAATGACAAAACATTGCAGAAGATTTGCTAAACAACAGAAACTGTCATTACAAACCAAGCACAAAAACATTGCACCAACAGATGAAACTAACAATAATGAGGATTACAAAGTCACATCAATGCATACCATCCAAGCAAACTTACCTAATGCACCCCCCACCCCACAAACCAGTCCAGTTAAATAGTAATAATGAAAATGCATATGTATTTATATCACTAAATGTTTCTTGATACATCTTTAGCAACAATCCTTTTTCAAATATTTGATTTCTATCAAGCCAAACTACAATAAATTGTAATTAGATCACAAATGCTTGGTGACAATTTTTTACAATTCATACTATTGTGTGATGCATATTAACAAGTGTTAACTAGTATATATAATGCTTGATTTAAATTAGTTTGTAGTGTTAGTGCAAAGCAAACTAAAAAGTATGAAAACAGTGCAACAAATATAACAATAAATTACTGAATTGTAAAAAAAGTGGGCAAAAGTATTTTATATTAGGAATAAAATGTTTTTTTTTTATCAAATAAAATGCAAACACTGTGGCAGCAGTTCTGTATGATAAAGAGATGGTGCCATAGGCTAACGTAAGCTCTGTTCTATGCATTCTTCACCTATGCCTGTGTGACCTAATATTGCACCACCACCATAAGTCTATAGGAAGTCTATAGGAAGGGGGCTAAATGGGGCTGGGTCACCCAAAAGATAAAAAATGGTTGCGGTCAAAAGTAGTCACTTTTGTAGCTGACTGTAGATATGGAAAGAGAAGAGGTGGTGAACTGCTTTGGAGGCTGAAAACTCCATCCTTGGAGTTAGATTTTAAACTGATGTACTAAAAAGGGTACTAAGGTTCTGCATAAATTAACCTTCAGCACATTAGATTGTACTAAAGAGATCAAGCAATGAGACATGGTAAGAGGACACCACCTTTCCAAAAAATATGTTTTTGCCCAGGTAAAGCTATTTGAGATGGAAGTGGCTTACATATTGTACTGACCGCAACTCAACATCAGGCCTCTGGGCTATGTGGGAATGCCTAATAGCAAAATATCACTGTTGAGTTCCTCAAAACCTTTCTGACTCTTTAAAGGGTTAGTGTACCCACAACTAATATTCCAGTGTTGTATTGGTGTCAGTGGGATTGGGCGAAGATCACTCGACCCAACATAAATAGCATAATGAGTAGTGTTGGAGCAAAGGATAAATTAGCACTGACTTTCCGTTGTTGATTTGGTTAACAGACCAAAAGGAAGCTTATAAGAGAAGTTCATTGTTAGGATTGACATACACTTAAGTACATTAGTAAAAAAAAGGTTCTCTTTTTCATCAGACCAGTAATCACAGAAAAAAAGGCGACAGTGGCTTAGGCACATTTTTTTTTTATTATTATTTGGCATTAGCGAGGACACATGCACACCGAATTGTCATTGTTCTTAGTTTCTTATAAGATATGTAGTTTTGTTTACTAGCCTAAAAAAAACTACAACTCCCAGAGTCATTAGAATGTCTTTGTCACATGGTTAACTGGGAGTGAGGCTTGAAATGCAAAAACAGGAAGAAAGGCTGAATATCGAGGTGGAATGCATCCTCCCAGCTAACTGATTGGCTGACAGGGGCACCACCTTGTGATTTCCGGCTATCCTGAAGAAAGGAGGGCTGAAGGGCTGCTGCGGGTTAGTGCAGGATATGATAGTATATGTGTGCTATTTGCATTGTGACTTTGCTGGTTATGTGCAGATGCCTAATCACAGTTCTTGTACTGTGCCCAAAAATATCTGACTTTTCTTACAATACTGTTTAGGTTCATGTAGACCGATTTTGTTTCTAAACACCGGGTTTTGCATTAAGAACCATGGATCAGATCATGAACAGATCTTCTTTTTTCCAAATGGACATCGGTAGGACTGACCTCATTCAAAAAAATGGTAAATTAGGTCGAAACCTAACTTGACAACAACGTGCAGAGATCACAGTTGCTGCTAGTACTCTTGGGCAAACTTTGCCAAAATTTGTGGTTGCAAGGGTTACTGCCAATACATGGTGCTGCCACACTTTTGCAATGAATGGACCTAATGGTGAGCTTTTTTTGACAAACGTTTTATTGTATGTAGATGTTTTTGTTTTATTTTAGGGTAATTGCTGCGTTTACAAATACTAAAAGCCATACTAGTAACATACATCTAAGGATGGAAAAAGACAACAAATGTGTAACCGAGATGATACTGAACTTCACCTTGGAGATAATTTACCTGCTGACTGGAGAGGTGAGGACAATTTTAGGAGGGTCACATAACATCACCTTCAGTGCATTCTGAGATATATAACTGACATATTTTATTGTTAAGGATTACGGACCTGTAAAGAAGTCATCCGATCAGCATGTGACCCTGAACAAGGATGCCATTGTGTCAGAATGGAAAATAAGTCAAAGCCCTATCATAGAGCCTCCTCCACCTTCACTGAGACCTGAGAGAAACAAGAAGATTAAAGAAATCATCAGCAAGATCACTGAGCTTCTTACAGAAGAGGTGAGCAGGGCTGGGCATTATGGGACATTTTTTAGTAACTTTTTGTCCGGATGTTGACTGTATCATTGTGTGTGTCAGGTTCCTATAAGGTGTCAGGATGTCACGATCTTTTTTTCTATGGAGGAGTGGGAGTATTTAAAAGAACACAAGGATCTCTACAAGGATGTCATGATGGAGAATCACAAATCCTTCAATTTTTTTGGTAGGTGAAAGTTTTGGGAACTTTTTTCTTTGGGTGAACATGTCTCATTGTAGCTGTTTCCAGGTTTTAAAACCCAACTGACCTACTGACCCTACTGTTTTGGTCACTTACTCTAAAAGGGTATTTGGTAGCCATATGTATGTCTAGATCGCATTTTCCTGCTGATTTATAATTTGTGTATTGTATCAAAATTATGGGTGGGTGTTTGCACAGAACTTGACCCCCTTACCCTTGACCTATTGGTAGGATCTCTGTGATGAGTTCCTGGGTCTGCACTCCTTCTGTGTCCATCATTGGAGGTTCCTTCTGTCCATGCTAGATTTATATCTATTATAAACATTGGTCAACAAACATTTTTTTGCCAAACAGATTTACATCATTTAGGTTTTGTTTGATGCACAGATTCCAAATATGGTATTGGTTTTGCTAGATTGGCTCTAGTTTTTGAAATAATTACCTCAATAATAACCTCATAGAAAACTAATAACACATAAAAATTAAGCAAACTTAAACTAGATATGTCTATGTATACAAAGGTACATTTTTGAAATAATGTCAATTTATTCTATATTCAGTATATTTACAGAACTATTTACAAAGAAGTCATTGAAAAACTCTATGATTTCCTTTTAAGCTGATGATCAAGGCAATCACGTTGAAGGCTCCAGCAGTATTCTGCCATCATGTGTCTATCCCATCTGCCCTGATACCTTTCTTCCATCACCTTTATATCTTGATGGAACCTCTCCCTTTGTTCTAAAATCGCCAAGGTTTTCTGTAAAATTTTGCATAAGGTTATGGAAATAGTGTATCTTTATGCTCATAGTAGCACCCAAATTTTTAAAGTTTAAAAGCAAGTTTTGTACCAGTTCTTCATAATTTTGTGTTTTATGGTTACCCAAAAAGTTCCTGACAAACATGACATAGCTGTGCCAGTTTCCGAACCTGGGGTCCATCAAAGATTTCTGCTTTTAACTTTTCAGTACTGAGGGAAGAACTGAGGGATCTACAAATGCATTTAAAGCAATCACTGTCCTTGTTCAGAGCAATAAACAAATTGCTTATTTATTCCCAACTTTATGTGTAGTGGAGGGAGAATGATTTTTTTTTCTTTGTCAACCATTGGCTCGTTAATGATGTTCGCTGCACCCTTTATCATGTTTTCCCTTGGGGACCATGTCATTTTTTCCAGTGATCCTGCATTGCTCTACTATCCCACAAGCAGATGAAACATGGGTTCTTTGTGTATCCACTTTGCTGTCCAAGTAGGAAGTTCACCATTTTTAAATCAACACATATATTGGTGTTTATGATAGCAAAGCTTTTATAAGACCATTTTCATATTTTCATATTCTTCTTTAAGTTTTGTTAAGTTACCAAATGGAATTGATGCATAGCAGTTGCCATTATGCAGTAAAACAGATTTCAAATTTCGAGTGGAACTGTCTATGAAAAGCCGCCAGTCTTCTGCTTGGTATTCTGGTACTCCCATATGGGCTAGTAGTCCAGAGATGTTACAACAGTACACAAAGTCTCCATCTTCACTGAAATATGGTAGGAGTGTCACCTCTCTTGTGCTATAAACTGTTATTTTAACTTCCGGTCTCAAACAGTTCTTGTTTTGAGCCTGGATGCTAAAAGTTCAGATGCTTGTTGTGACAGGCTTAGGTCACCTAATAAATCATTGAGCTTGTCTTAGGAGAACTGCTGGTTTAATGAAACACTTCCTTCTTATTCACTTTCACTGCTAACTCCTGGATTATCTTCCAAACCCTGTATATCCTCCATGTTGGATACAGGAATATTAGGTAGTGTACTAAACACTGGTATGGGAACATCAGCACCATGCGGCACTGGTTGTCTTGCTGATTCCAAATCAGGGTACCCGCACTTGTTTTTCCTGTTACGACTGAAATCTTTACATTCACAGCACAAAAATAACAAATATTATGATGAAATTTGGGCTCTTGCCATACATTAGGTAAACCAAATGTTACTGTTTTCAGTTTTTCATTTTTCCTCTGACGTAGACAGTCTACACAAGTTTTGCATACCATATGGGGAGCCCAATACTTTTCTTGGTCCCCCAGTTCAATACCAAAATATGCAAGATATACTTGTTTTACAAATACTGTAATGTTTCTTCTCTGTTTTTGCTGAGAATATTCACCACAAATGTAGTAAAATACATTAGGGTCATTTAAACAACTTCTTCTTGAAGAACTCTTGAACTCTGTGAAAAAAGAAAATGTATGAATAAAAAGAAGGCAAATGAAAAATTTTATGAAAATAGTGCTACATTTAATATAAAAATGCAAAACATCTGAGTAAATAAAGATTGATAATATCATGCTGTGTTAACATTTGTTGTTGGTAAAATCATCTATTCCGATTCCTGTATCACAAGAACTAGTGCCAATTCAATGAAACCTATGTCATTTCTGGATTCAGCAGACCTGAAATACACTAAATATATTGAACAATCCTTGGCAAGTGAAACATTTTTTTTGAGCTGTGTTATAGATTATATTACAGGAGGTGCTGGAATACAAAAAAGTGGATGGGAACACCCTAAACTTCCAGGTGGACAGCAACAGATTCATAACAGAATTATGGAAGGGAGATCTCACAGTTGGGAGTATCCAAAAGGTCCAGGAAAAGGTGGGCTGACTCAGACCCCAAGTCACTGTTTATAACTACATTTTCAGTTTCTAGTAGACTGAAGTTTAAAGTAGAATGCAGTGTTCTATTAATCAATTGAACACATCCTAAGTTGGCCTTAATTTAGATAGAGCAGCCATTCTCAACGTTACATGGGGAAACCCTGGAAACAACGTTCAGGTCTCTAGGGAACCAAGTTATAAATATTACATCTACAGCTCACAATATTATATTCATGGTGGTCAGGGGAAGAATGCCACTCTTAAAAATAGCCAAAAAGATAATTGGTGTCACCTAAACTGACCTGGGAGGCAAAACTGGACCACTGCTGAACCACACCTGAACCCCTAGTTCCCTTAGGGACCCTTGGGTTCCACGAAATCCTGGTTGAAAAAAACTGAAGTATAGGAGACTGTGGTAATAATGTGCTTGTGCCAATAATGGCATATCACTGTTTGTCCATTGGTGTTTCAGTTTTTTACCTTTTTCTGATGTAGGCAGAGATGTTCCCAGGCCACGTTTTATTGCACCATCATAACCCTTTGCTTTCTATCTTTCCCACAGGAAACAAAAAAACAGATGGCCGCAATGTTTCTGGTATTACTTCACAAAACAGAGAACGTAACAAAAGCTCCCCCAGGACTTACAAGCCTAAACATCTCCAGGATTCTGGTAAAAATATAACACCTATGGTACAATATATGGAAAATGTTTACGGTCATGGGAGGAATGCATGGCCAGGCCAAGACCTACCTAAAGTTATGGGGGATACCTCTTCTCTGTCTAGGGAGAAAGATGACACTTCTCTTAAGGAACACGTTTTTTTTGAAGGAAGGGAGAAATCATGTTTGCTTAACAGTGTCACAGACAAAGCTGAGAAACAAATTCATCCAGACTGTATTGAGGAAACATTATCAAACTCAAAACCAGATACTACACATCGTGAGGGGCAGACTGTTGATGATTCAGATATGTGCCTGACTGTGGTCACAAATACATTTTTTATTGACACTGAACCATTAAAACAAATGAGTGTGAGGAAAGATAATCCTACTGAATCCCAAGAACAAACTGTTGTGGAAAAGGGTGGGGGTGTTAAAGCCTCAGCAGACCTTAATGAGGAACCAAAGTTTACACAATCATCTTTTAATGAGAAGATTGTGTTTAATCTGCACAGGAAAAGTTATACTGGGCAAAATGGGTTTGTGTGCAGTGAATGTGGTGAACATTTTAGCAAAAATTCGCAGCTTGTGGAACATCATCGGTTGCACAGCACAGAAAAACCATTTGCTTGCCCTGAATGTGGGAAACAGTTTGCTGAACGTGCAAATGTCATTGCACATCAGTTGATACACATCAAGCTTTGTGCACCTGTAAGAGTGTGTTCCTCAGGAGAGGTTCCAGTTGTATGTTCAGAATGTGGGATGACTTTTGTCAATAGCTCTGCCTTTGAGGAGCATCAAAAACTTCACCGTCAGGAGAAGCCCTTTGTGTGTCTGGTTTGCAATAAAAGCTTCACCAGGAAAGGACATCTTAGTAACCATAAAAAAATTCACAATGGGGGAAAAGAGATTTCTTATACTGAAGGTGTAAAAAAAAACTTTTCTCACAGCAGCTACACACGAAAGAGATCTTACTTGTGTCCCGAATGTGGGAAATGTTTCCCGAGCCGCTGCCATCTTGACAGACACCAGCGTGTTCATACAGGGGAGAAACCATTTTCCTGTACAGAATGCGATAAACGGTTCACTGACCGCTCGGGCTTGGTCATACATCAAAGGATTCACACAGGAGAGAAGCCATATAAATGTGACCAGTGTGAAAAGCAATTCAGAGACCGCTCAGGACTTGTAGTTCACCAAAGGACACATACTGGTGAGCAACCATTCAGATGCCTCCAGTGTGGGAAGTGTTTTCACAATCGGACGCGCCTTGAGCACCACAAGAACACTCATGCTGAAGAGAAGGCTTTCACCTGTCCACAGTGTGATCACGTTTTTCTAGATGTCACAACCTTTGCTTTGCATCACCAGACTCATTATGCTAAGCTGCTACAAGCTAAGGGAACAAAAAGCTACCATCCCCAGCTGCTTTCCAAGCATAATCAGGAAACACCCCAGCTGTTTTTGTGTCCAGAGTGTGGGGAAAGTTTTGAAGATCCTTCTGTTCTAGCTCTTCACATTCGAACTCACCAAATAAATCAGACACAAAGTTTCTCTGAGCCTACACATTTTGATCGGCAGCATAAAACTGTTACTGTAGAGGTGTACCAATATCAAGAAGGTCAACAATCACACCAGTTTTCCCATCAGAACGTTAAGGGAACAGATGGGTCACATTCATGTTTCCTGTGCAAAAAGAGTTTTCCTGATCTTAATAGTCTTATGGCCCATGAACAGCAACACTCAGAAGAGAAACCCTATAAATGTGCAAAGTGTGGGGAATGTTTTGTGTTGAAGGGGTATCTAATGAAACACTTAGAGACTCATGAGTGATGGGTGGGCATGAGACACTCACAAAGCAGTTGCTAAATAAGATGTTCGATGTGCATGCCAGAGGAATTTACAAAGCAATTTAGGTAGAACCCTAGGGCCTCAAAGATAAAACCTTCAGGAAATCAGGGGTGTGAAACTGGGGAAAGCTGTATACCTGTCTACTACTTTACAAGGAATGTAATTGTAGGCTATTGGTGTTTAGTGACGAGTACTTGGTCTGTGCCAAGTGCAATCTTTATCAATATAATTTGAAGTAAAGTAGGAGGCCAAAGCAACTACCTTGCCTAAGGCCATTCTTCCACCATTGGTCTCTGGTTGTTAGTGTTTGTATTCTAGAGACAACTATCACAAGGTAGATAGCATTGTGAGTCTTGGGAAACCAACAACCTCATGGCTTGAAATGTTTGTCTCTTCAAGCAGAGTTGTCTCTTCAAGAAAAGTTGTCTCTTCAAGCAGCCACAAGCTTTTTTTCTTGACAAGTTTCCCATGTGATGTTGTCAAATCTTCATTTCTAAATATGGGATCTTGGTTAGCTAATTCTACAGAAATCCACATTAAGGTACTAAAAATACATTTAAACCAGCTCAAACTGGGATGTGTTTCCTAATAATTGTACTGTTTCTGGTTTCCCCTTCCTCAGAGAATACCGTGCAAACAGGCAAGTGTCAGATGTGCCAACATATTATGAATAGGGGTAAGGACAATGACAGTCCTGAATAAATTTGTTGGCCAACGTCATCTGATAGATTTGCACCATTGCTGGCTTTACTCCTGCTACACTATATAAAAAGCCCTCCAATGACCATGACAGGGGATAGGGTAGAGACACAGAGAACACCCTGGAGAGACATAGAACAGAAGAGTTTTGACATTAAAACTGAAATCTATTTGTGTGCAAGTTAAAGTCCAGTCTGTTTTATAATGTTCAGGTGATGTCCCTTCTGCATAATAATAACCTTACCTGCCTGATAATTCTTTTTGTTACCTCTCCCCGCTCCATCACAGGTGCTGCCATCTTCCCCTTGATTGGCCGGGTGGAATGACGCAACTCCTGCACAAGTGGAGTTGATTCATTCGCAGAAGCCTTGGGGGATGCCAGGATACCATCTATAACCCAGCATTTTACATTGAGCTGCACAACCAGGTTTATTTTTGGTTTGATAAAATTTACTTACCGCTTGCTCCACCACCAGCTGGACCAGAACTTCAGGGTGTGGGAGAAAATGTAAAAGTCTTACCAACAACTCTGTTAGTTGTTGAGCAGTTAAAATCTGGGACCAGTGCTATGCTGTGTGCTGAAACCAAAAATGAAACATGAAACATTGAAAAATGGATCTGGAAGATTTCCATGAGGGAATGCCTGGTACCCTGTTTCATAAAAAGCCCTTGGAGATTTTTCACTGTGCTGTTTTACTTTGTTGAAGAAAAACATCTCACTGATAGATATGACACCAAACTATTTTTATTTCCCAGCTGAACATTCTGGCACTATAAAACATACCTCCAAAAACATTCAATGACAATATTGTTCAGATCAATTAGGGGAAAAATTGGAATCAATATATTGGAATCGCCTGGTAATTTGGAAAAGGAACAGATAAAGGTAGACCTAGGAAAGTCAAGATGTAAAAACTCAAAAGCAATATATGCCTGGAAAAAAACACATAAAAAGAAACAAAAGATTTTAAAAAATTAAAAGAAACAGGTAAATAGGAGTCAAAATGTATGACTGAATTGTAGGAAAGATGGAAGGAAATTAGATTTACATAGGGAAATCAATGAAGCTCATATTTCATTTTGTTGCTGGCTACAACATATAATATTTTGACAAAATTTTGCCATCCCATTGAAGTATGCCACAAAATTGGCACTGAGATGCCTGGAATTGGACCTGACAGTGAAGTCATTAGTAACCTTTGAGCACTTCTACAGCTTAAAAAAAGGATACATATAAGGGTACATAACATGACCTTAGGTTTACTGGTGATATTTATGTACGCTTCTCTTAACAATGGGAGGTTTGGGGTCCTGGTTATGGCAGGGTCCATCTATATATCTTACGTGTGATAAATTATGTAATGAACCATAGATGACTAGTGGTAAAAACAATGAAATTATAGACTCAAAAACACCTCCCTTCTGCTGCTGACCCTTCTAGTGATGCATCCCAGAAGTGTATTCACGTTTACCACCCTCAGACCTATTTGCTCCTTTTTCAAACATATACAATAAGAGTGCCCAACTTTGGGCCAGAGCTGCCAGATCCAGCTCTTTCTGGATTCCCTCTCTGCTCGTTGTCTTGCGGGGGATAGGGCGCGCACATCGTCTATGTTTCTCTGAGAGTGTGGTACCAGGGGAGGGAGCTTCCTCAGCATGCTCTGGGTGAGCTCCCTGAGAGTAGGTGTGTACTATAGACCTGGCAATCAGCCAATCAGCTGTGTCTGCTTCCAGCCCACCTTGGACTGTGAGATAAATCCAGCAGTATGAGTGCTGTGTCTGTGTCTATGCTGCTCTCATTATTCCCATGTATAAACCTTCATATCCCCTATACCGATTGTCATAGAAGTTCAATATTTTCAGGGTACATGGGACTATGAGAGCTGGAACTAAACCCCCTAAACATAACAGGTTGCCAGATACAGAGTCACAAGCATAAAATCCTAATAACAATCATGGATATTGTCACAATAAGGAGGAGCATTAGGGTACTGTCAATTCGTTCTGTGCTGTGGTGCCCTAAATATATACTTGCTCGTTCACAAAACCTCAAGGCTCACTGCTCCCTGGAGTCAAATCTGCAGATGGACTGAGCGGCTGGTGGGGTGCCTGTAGCGTAAGCTGTACGCTTACATTCTTTGAAGCCTACTTTCTCTGGAACAGGGATGTTTGCAACTGGAAATGTGGGAGCAAGTAGGTAATGCCTTTTGCCCACCCCCTTCATTAAAATGTTATACCCATCATATCATGCTAGCGTCACACATATCTTTTGCCTTACTCTCTACGAACCCCAATTTCTCTGTAAGAAAAAGAAAATGTAACTGTAACCTCCTAAACTTACATCACTATAGCACCATCACAAGATACAAAAAAAACCTTCCATACCATGCTACCCTGTCACACATAGCTGGCCACTTACCTTCTGTGAACCCCAATTTCTCTTTTAACAGTAGAGAAAGCAAAATGTAGGATAAATGAGGGACTCTTGTGGCTACCCCCCCTGACCCCTACCTCACTCCTACCATACCATGCTGCCCTGTCTCACATATCCAACCACTTACCTTTTGTGAACCACTTTTTTTCTGTGAACCCTAATTTCTCAGGAACGGGCAGATGTAGGGACCTGAAGATGTAGTAGTAAGCTAATGTACCCTTCGGCTATCTGACTCATGAATTGCATATCTCTGGAAGTATCCATAGCAGAGATTTTGGGGTACAAAGAAGGTTAGTGGCCCCCAAAAACTGACAGGACACATTGTATGGTGTAGTTTTTGCTCTATGGTGCAGGAATTGTGAGCAGGGAGCAATATATGACGGCCCAGCACTGTATGATAGATTTAGTTTGTATCTTTCATTAATAAAATTAGCATAAAATGGGGAGTCAAGAAATTCTTGATTTGTCATTAGTTTTTTTTAGTGCATGTACGGTATGGTAACAAGAAACATTTCAGTTTAATTTCCTTTTCTATTCTAATTTTTAACATCTTTAATGTTTGTTTGCATTGTGTCCAGCGAGTTTTATTTTAACAGCGGCCTCAACATGTCAACAGCAGCTCCCAGATGAAAAAAGGTTAGGCACCACTGATATAAAATACGCACCTCCAAGTACTTTTTTTCTGTAGTTCTGACGAACTAGGTACCACCAATAATATAATCTATCGGCATTATTTTTCACTACGTTTTTTGCACTAAAAATGCTGAACTGCAGTTTCCACTGCTTTGACTGATTTTCCAGCAATTCTAAATCATGTTCCATGTTACAAATGTCTCCAAAAAGTTTAACCCTGTTACATATTTGTTTCATTAAACAAATTCCAAACCTTACACACCTTTCAGGTCTCAGTTCTGGTCCCCAATCAGGTTTTATCCATCACTCTTACTAATTGCCCTGGTGATCACCATAACCAAAATGTAACGAAAAGCCATCACTTTGAGTTGTCATAACAGGATTAATGGGTATTTTTCTAATGGGGATACTTGTTTCCTATTTACCCAAGAAGGTATTTCTCCTACTTTAAAGAAATTTTGTTTCACCTAATGTTGTATCCTTAAGACAAGTAAGGAAAAATTCCCAATGGGACGCAGGTGGTAAAAACCTAACTGTGGATTTAATTGCTTTAGTAAGTTACATATTAAGTCAGGTTGAAAAAAGACATCCATCAAGTTAAACCATTAGGGAAATAAACATGTCCCAGATATAAAACCCTATGGACATAGCTGATCCAGAGGAAGGCAAAAACAAAAAAAAAAACCCTGGAACAAATTGCTCCAACAGGGGAAAAAAATCCTTCCTGATGCCATGAGCTAATAAGATGTTCTCTGGATCAACAGTCTTTGTAAGGCTTGGCTTAAGATATGCTTTACCTTTTATACTGCAAGATCAAGTAAAAACATTTAGACATGTTTATATTTCTGCTGAGGATTTTAGGTACAACAGACTATCTCTCAAGGAGTTCACAAATGCTAGGTCACCTAAATTATAACTCAGAGGATCAAATTTCTGTCCTGCTAGGATGTCACAGTTTGATGGGAGTGGAAGTTTTTGAAGAACTGTGACTACCCTCCTACTGTAAGGTGAATTAAAATGACTGTCAATATATAACGTAGCCCTGTACAATAGAGAGGGTTGCAGATGACAAACCTGTATACTATATCTTATACAAGAACAAATAATGACACATGGGGGGAAGAGGACTGAAATGCTAACTTTGTACCAGATTTTCCCTGGTTTGGTGCTCACCTTGAAACAGATGCCACCATCCAGTGGATTACCAGTAGGGTATAAAGGCAGTTATAACTAGGAGAGTCAACCAAGTACATATTACTGCAGAATAAAAATGCTGTTTTTGTGTTGGAAGTTGCTGGAAACTCTTTAGTTTAAATTCAGAACAGTATATCCTATATACTTTTTAAAAGCTTCCACAAACACACCAAATCAAGATAGGTAAAAAATCTCCTTAACAAATTGATGACTTCACCAACCTGGTGATGAAGATGCATTCTGATATTTTTTGTTAAAAAACGTGCTGGTGTTGTAAATTTTGAGAGAACGATGGTTCACTTCACGGGCTGTCCAACTCTCTGGTCCATCCTCCCCATGTCCTTCATCAACCATCATACTTTCAGTGGTGTGAATCCTAACGTGTCTGTTGAGGTGGCCTTTGTGGCCAAAGCTTTTCCCACAGACCAAACAAGAAAATGGTTTCTCTCCGGTGTGAATACGTTGATGAACGGTAAGGTTTGAGTTGTTGGTGAAGCTTTTTCCACAGACAGGACAGCCAAAAAGTTTCTCACCGGTGTGAATGCGTTGATGGATAAGCAAGCTTGATTTGTAAAAGAACAACTTTCCACATTGCAGGCAGGCCAACTTATTTCCATTATGGACTGCCTGGTGCTTGATTAAGCCAAAGCTGGAAGTAAAAGTTTTCTGGCATACAGAGCAAACGTGACTAGTCTGTAAGGCTAGAGATGTTTGTGGGATCAAAGGATCCATTTTCTCACAGTAGGCTTTGTTGTAACCATGTCCATTAGCTATAGTCTTTTTGCGCATCTTCTGTGTTTTTCCTCTTTCATTCAGGCTCTCCTGAAGTAATGCATACTGCGTTTGTGAATACTGAATAGGGGTATATGTATCACAACTTTCTAAATCAGAGAAAATATCCTTCTTAATGTGATTAAACTGTTTTTGTGGACAAATTGTGTTTAAACATTGTCTAGTTGTTGTGCATCGTCCTGGCGATTCGTGATGTTCCGTGTTTATGTAAGGTTTTGGTGAAGTATCTATTATTGTACACTGTTTTGCTATAAGATTTGTGGTCCTACATGTTTTTTTTGAAGAATTGGTGGTGGCACATTGTTTTGGCCTAGGCTTTGTGGTTGGATATGGTCTTTGAAAACAATTGGTAGCTGAAGAACCTTCTTCATTTAAGACCATTTCCATCTTAACAAAACCAGATACATATTGTTCAGCATCTACATTATAAAAGTCAGTATGGCTTACAGACAATAAATCTTCCTCCTTTTTAATAGGATTTGATGCACATTGTGCATAATCTACAGATGAGCAGTGATCATTCTTTGACAAAGACACAGTCTGTCCATCTTCATCACCTGTCACAGGTTCCTCCTTTATAATATGAGAGGTGAACTGTGGCTGCTTAGCTGGAATGTAAATGTCTGTGTTAAAGGATGTAAAGTTTGACCTAAAGTCTTCATTAAAACCAGATGGTACCTTGGTTTCCATGTATTCTGTTGGTTTACAGATGTCCATGGCTGAGAGGAGAGGAACAGCAGAAGAGGACTCTGCTTTAGTTTTATTAGATCTTGGTTGTGTCGAGGCACATGTATTATCCTCATGGACAAAATGTTCAGTCGTGCACAAGGCAGTTGAGCTTTTATTGGCTAGAGAGTCATCATTAGTCCTACAAGCAGAGGGCGTTGCACATTCTGACCAAGCTGACTTTTTTTCACTGAGGGTAGGCCGCGCTTTTGTATTTCTCATCCATTTGAGCCTCCATTTTCTTGGCCATTTTCTCTTAGAGCTTTTCAAGCTAGTTTTATTGAGCAGAAAAGTTTTATCACTTTCATTAGGTGATACCGAGGACAATATATGGATCTCTACTTCCCCATTCATCTTCTTCTGGTTCAAGTCTGTCAAAAAAGAAATTGGCAGAAAAGTGTGTCAAAGAATTACAGCCAGGAGTAAAGACTTGTACTTAGTGAGAGAGAAATAACATGTGTGATGCTTTCAATGAAGTAATATTCAAAACCTTTCCTACACTGCATCAACAGCCAGGTGACCATTAACTGGCATGATCACACTGATGATCTTGTCCTCCTCTAAGCTTCCCAAACCAATCCCCCAGATTCAACCTAAACCATGTTATATTGATAGCAATGTGTAATATCCCATTTGTTTATGGCCCACACCTTCCCAATTAACCTCCCTGGCGGTCTGATTATGTCCGTAATTATGTCAAAAGTGGTACATTGTTTTGCGTGGAAATTTATTGTTTTTTATTTTAGGCCTGTAGATCTTAGGAATAACTCCTGGGTATGATAAGTTTGAAACACAAATCATACATTTAAATATGATAAATAGTTATAAAAAATTATGCATTTATTTAATTTTATTAAAAAATAAAAAAAATAATAATTTGTCCAAACAAGTGTACAATAATAGAATAAACTTTTGGATTTTTTTATAATTTTTTACTGTGATCAATGTTTTAAAAGCAGAATACAATCTAATGTAAGGGGTTAAAGTACAAGAGTACAGTGTATTGAGTGTGGAGTGTCACTCAACTGCATATTTTAGCTTCTCCTGTTACCTACATAAAGAAGTGGCCCCATTCTCCCTTACCTTTCATGTTGGGAAGTGGCTGTTTGTCCATCACAATGTTCTCATAGAGATCCTTGTGTCCTTCCAAATACTCCCACTCCTCCATAGAGAAATACACAGTGACATCCTGACATCTTATAGGAACCTGACACACACAATGACACAGTCACCATCCATACACATTCCATAATGTTCCAGAATTTCCAGCACTGCTCACCTCTCCTGTCAGCAGCTCAATAATCTTTTTGGTGACTTCCAGAATCTTCTGGTCTTTATTATTTTCAGATATCGAAGGAGATAGAGGCTCCATTATGATACTTTGACTTTTGCTTTTTCCTCCTGACACATGTGAACCAACACTTCTTGTGATATGTACATCGGATTTTCTTAACGGTACATAATCCTGTATGAAGATATGTACATGAATATTTCCATGGTTGGAACATATAAATATGGTAAAGTACTGTTGGGTTAGTACAATTTTATTTAATATCAAGTATGTCTCACCAGCAATAATGTTTTAGCAGTATATACTGGTATATGTATACTTTATGTCATCCTAAGGGAATGGAGCACATCCTTTAAAATGCTGGTTAAAGGATGATCATTGGTCAGTACTGGTCAAGCATTGGCCATTGGCTCAGTTCCTGGATAGTTTTAAACACAGTGCCACACCTAATTAAGCAGTTTCAACTAGACCTTACTGCATGCAACATGTTTTTGATTATCTGCCAAGCCATTAAACTGGGGGACTCCTTGGATGAATGCAACACACTTTTGCAGCTAAGTATTATTGTTATATCCAACTATTTGTCACAGCATCGTTTTATCTATTTGCCTTTTTTTTTCAATAGTTTTAAATAGTATACATTTAATTTAAATTTAGTTAAAATTTTACTTACAAGTCTGTGTTATCTCTTTGTACACTTAAGTTTAAATCAATATTTACATAACTGTCACAAATTATTTCCATGACATAACATATACCAAAACCTATAGAACCCAAATCGGTGTCTAAAGAATTCTTTCTGACAGTTCTTGGTTTGCATACACATCATTTACTCCAAGACTCCTCACCATCATAAGCTGTGTATTTTATTGGGATAGAATAAAGTGATGATATGTGACCCTCCCAGAATCTTCCTCACCTCTCCGGTCAGAAGGTAAATGATCTTCAGAGTGAGGTTTAATATTTCCTTGGTCATGTGATTCATGTCTTTCTCCATGCCTTAGATGTGTGCAGTGTTGAGATTCCTAGTCCCCATGCACAATATACTGGTATGAAAAAAAAGTATAAAACATTGACCAAATTAGTTACAAATCCAAAATATGTCTCTATTAGCTTAAGCAGATCTAACCACTGGGATTTTCACCTATTCCACAAATCAAAAGTACTCCAACTTTTTTATGTTGGATTAGTTGCATTAGTATACAACAACCTTCAAGTCATGCAACAGATCCTCAGTTGAAACGATGTCTAGACTTTTCCAAGATATTAAAATGTTTCCCTTTCAGCCAAGTGTAGCTTTAGCAGCCTGTTTGGGAATATTGATGTGCTGGAAGGTGATCACCAAGAATTGCCCTGTATTTAGTTCCATCTATTTTTCTGTCAAGATTTTCTTTTCCTGCCAAAAAAAAAACATCCCACATCACGATGATTCCATCACTATGCTTCAATGTGGGAATGGTGTTCCCAGGGTTAATATTAGTGTTGGGTTTGTGCCACATGTGGCCAAAAAGTTCAACTTCAGTCTAATCTGACCAGAACTATTTCCTTGTGTTTGGCGAATCCTCCATATGCATATTTCAGGCAAACTCCAAATATTTTTTTTTTTTTTTTTTTTTAATGCCAATAACTTTTCCACTCTTTCACAAAGCTACACTATGTGGAGTATAAAGCCGGCTTAATCTGACACATGTTACCAGTACAAAAAGTATTAGCCCTAAACAATGGAACCATCAATCCTGATTCAATAAATCTCTCCAAGACTCAAGAAGATAGACTATCATGGGAGAACCTGGGTGATCCAATAAACCTATGCCAAGTCACAATCAATATGAAAATTACCACCACCACTTATCATCAGCAAACAGACAACCAGAACAATTTTATTTTATTAGTTTTGCCATATATTTAACTAGGAAGAAAAATAGTGGGTTCACATGAATTCTGGGTCAGAAATCTTCCCAGGGATCTAGCCGGCCTTACTGGACATGTCCACTGTAGTTTATAAATTTTAGTTGTCTGCGGCTTCTTGATGGGCCTTACATTGACATTAATGAAGTTCAATCCTACTGTATTGGAGGTTCCACAAATGGCTGTGTGAATGTACATTCACTGTAAGAAAAATGAAACGTGTAAAAATCTACAGCAGCCAATCAAATCTCATCCTTTACATAGGACTTCAGCAAAATAATACAAATAATAATAATACTGATCTGTGCACCACCCACCTTGCAGGAGGTATTGTACCCAACTGTATTTCCTACATTATATCCCCAGTCTGCTCCAAACCAACTGGGATTCAGTAACCTGAAACTTACACAGGGCTATGCACATCCTCCTCTTCATGTGACCACGTTTGGTCCTGGTCATTGGCCATCTAGGCATAGAATGGTCCATTATAAGAAATGTGCTGTGTATCTTTACAAAGCCAAGTACCATGTGTCAAAGACACCTGGGACAGCTGAGCAAGAGGGAAAATAAGGAGACCTCCTGACTCACTGCTGCTTCTAATTAAAGTAAACATGTTCTTCTAGATAACATGGGCTAAATACAAAATCACTTTAATTCCGGACCCTGCAGCAGCACATATATTTATTTTTTCCCCTGGGAAGTGAAATGACATACCTGGTACTTCCAGTTATGGTGAAGCATGTGGCTCCCTCCTCTTTCTCTCACGTGACAGCACTATGGAGTAAACAAAACGGGAGAATCGCCAGCAAATTCAAAATGTCTTTAGTCTTTACATTACCCCTATCCTCACCTGGGGTGTCGGCACTGAATCCAACCATTCGTTTTTCACTCACCTACAGCTTCCTATAAACCATAATCTTCGTATGCAGCTGGCCGGAAGTTGTTCGCCGGAAGTGTAGCTTGCGTTTCAACTGCACTTCCTGGTTGTGCGGCTCAAGCCTCCTTATCTTCCACGTCACAGTCATCAGAGGTATCTGGGAGTTGTAGTTTTGTAGCTGTTGGTAGATGTTTCTGACATAGTAGGGCATTCAGTTTATGGAAAGTAGTGAGGGCTGGAATGGCTGACCTAATATTAAGTAAAATGTGGTGCACCTTCATTTACATGGGAGTGGAAGGAATAAGTAATCTACTTTGGTTTGTAATGTTGGGGTCTTTCATGAATTGAGGACATTTATAATTCCTGACATGTCATAATATACAACATTTTTCAGAAAAGCTAAATCTTTTGTCAGGCTTAACCCATTTCCAGCCCAGTGACCTAGGTTTAAACGATGTAATCAAATAAATCGAGCTTTTTGATTTGAATTTTACATTAATTGCAGAATGGGGATCTCAGTTACCCCCCAAAAAACTGCCATTGTATGTAATGGTATTGTATGTGAAGGATACATAGATTTGGCTGTGTCAGGCAGGGACCATAGTACTTGGGTATAGAGCTTGGTTGTCAACCATTATCATGGTAGCCACAGTAGTGGCAGTAGCATGATGTTCCTAAGACATTTGGTGATCTTCCAATGACGTTATGGTGCATCTGGCTGCTGTAGTGCCAAAGAAAAACTGGAAAATGTTTCCCCATTAACTGCAGAGGGATTTCAATTTGGGATATTCACAATTTTTGCCATGATATCCTCTTTCATTTTAGTCAATCCAAAAATAACTCGGGTGTACAGGACAGGGTGGAGGATAACCATTGTGCATATATCTTGTCCACCCAACACCTGAATTCTCTTTTACACCCTCATAGGTGTTGAAATGTTGGTATGCAACTCCTTTTTGGAGGGGTTCCTCAACGACTGGTTGAGCAACCCTAACATCACAAGACTGGGGTTCCTCCATGATATTCCCGTAGGAACACAAAAGATGACGTGAAAATCTTTTGGAGATGACTCTCACACCTGGCCAGTTTCTTAATGTTATATATCAATGGTATATATGATGTGATCAGGTGTCTTGCATATTGTTAGTAGCTTCTCACCAATCTCTAGGAAAAAAAGAATCAGCAAGAACTGGGAGCCCATTCTTCAGCCAAAGTCCTGCTCAAGTGCCCAAAATCCTAACTTGTTTGAGTCACCAGATACGGGGTCAGCTGGTATTTTGGAGGCATTGACTCTATATACTCACAAGATGTCCTGGAGTATTTGCCACCAAGATGTAAGCAACACTTTTAATGACACTACTCCCAGCAGTCTGCCTTGTTTCTTTTCTGCATCCTGCTGCCATTGCTCATAGAACCATTACGCCGCTCACAGGCCCATTGTGGGCACTTTACATGGTAGAGATGGGTCAACATTGGCCTTGTATACAGTAAGCTCTGTTGCACTGTGTGTTGTGATACCTCTCTCTCATGACTGGTATTACCCTTTTCAGCAATTCTTTGTACAGCAGCTCTTCTATGGTATCATGCCAGATGGGCTAGATGCCCTCTATAGAAATGACTGGACGGGAAAGGATAAAAAGATTGTACTAGAGCATGTAGATAATTTGGTGCATAGCCACAATGAGATACGATATCAGAAAACAAGGAAGGAAAAAGAAGCAGCTTTTTTTGTGGCAAAACAAAAAATGTCTTTATGTATACTAGTTGTTCTTCATGTTAACATCACAGATTTTTCAACACAGATTTTTCACACAGATGAAAATATAAAAACCAATAAAAATAAATACCAATGAAGACAAAAAAAGAAAATTAAGTGTACCCCATGTACCCTCCCCTTCCACCTGTAAATCATCACTGGCCTCCCTCAGCCCTATTACTGTGGACGAGGTTTTATCTCTTCTCTCATCATCTCCATCTACTACCTGTCCACTTCACCCAATCCCCTCTGATCTACTCCGTGCTTATTTCTCCACCCTGGCCCCTGCCCTAACCAAACTATTCAACCTCTCCCTTTCTACTGGTAAATACCCCTGAGCTTTTAAAAATGCCATAATTCTCCCTATCCTAAAGAAACCCTCACTGGACCCCTTCCTAACCTCTAACTACCATCCTATCTCCCTTCTCCCATATGTCTCCAAACTTCTTGAACGCCTTGTCTGCAAAAGACTCACCCATTACCTGAGCACCAACTTTCCTTGACCCCCTCCAGTCTGGTTTTAGAGCTGCCCACTCCACTGAAACAGCCCTTACTGTGGCCAACTTTTCCCTACTCCTTCTCCTTGATCTTTCCTCTGCTTTTGATCACCCCCTTCTAATACAAATCATGCACCCCATTGGTATCAGTGACACTGCTCTCTCTTGGTTTGCTTCTGACCGCTCCTTTCAAGTTTGTTTCAATGGTAATTCCTCCTCACCCACTCTCCTCCCTGCTGGTGTTCCCCAGGGTCAGTCCTTAGACCGGTTCTCTTTTGTCTGTACACCTCCTCTGTCGGTAGTCTCATATCCTCCTTTGGCTTACAGTACCATCTGTATGCTGATGACACTTGTGGAAGGCAATAGCCTTATTCACGAAGCATCAGGAGTCTCTTGTGTTCAGTGAAGCAAAGTTTCTTTATTCATGCATGGAGATTCTCACAATCAGTTGGCACGTGCTCTAATAATAATTTCATACAAATTGTCTTGTTTCCAATGCGTTTCGTCTTCTGGCTTTCTCAGGGGAGTTTTAAGACTTAGCTCTATTAGCATGACATAACAAAATGATAGGGTAAGTATGTATACTATATCTATCATACATCATAATATATACACAACCAAAGTTATATTTGTCTTTAAAACAATACATAATGATTACACAACATCTTGAACATAATAGGTAAATATGAAAAACATTAGATATGCTTGTACTCATTGTAATAATATTGACACCATAATCGATTAAAAGAATTAGCAGATCATAAACTACTAACAGAGTAAACTTACTTGTGTGGGTATTAAATGTCATTGTGGTAGGAAGACGCATCAGTCTCAGGGGGGAATATGTTGAATAAATGTGTTATTTCATAACTCTGGCTCTCTTCTTTCTAGGCAAAGCCAGGAACTTATTAGCACTAGTGTTGGTGTTCGAATTCGGGTTGTGCTTATATTCGACCCAAAATTTGGCTCTTTGAATTTGGATAGACCTGACTCGAAAAACACGGGATTCGACGGTAAAAATTTGTAAAAAAAAATTGAAAAAATGTGTTTAAAAAAATTTTTATTTTAAAGTAATTTATTGAATGTTCATGTTTTTTAACTAACTTTTTTTTTTTACAAGTTTTACTCAAATGACAATATGATTCCCATGGCTGTGCAGCCGTGGTAATCCTCCTGTCATTGCGGGATCTCGGGGCAGTATAGGTGATGAGTGGGAACTTGTCCCCATTCTTCACCTATAGTGCCCGGAGTTCGTAGTGGAATTGCAGAGGTAATCTGCAGTTTAGTTCTATTGTGACGTCACGTGGGAAACTGAACTGCAGACCTCTGCAGTTCTACTACAATGTCCGGGCGCTACAGGTGATGAATGGGGACTTGTTCCCATTCATCACATGTAGTGCCGTGTTGTTGGATAGAGTTTCTCTATCCAACAACACATAGTACAGTGCTGCAACAGCAACCGCTGTTGCTGCGCTGTGCTACTACTATGTATTCTTGGATAGAGTTTCTCTATCCAAGAATACAGGGCACTACAGGTGATGAATGGGGACAAGTCCCTTTTCATCACCTATAATTCCCAAAGATCGTAGTGGAACTGCATAGGTAATCTGCAGTTGATTTTCCCACGTGACGTCACAATGGAGGTGAACTGCAGATTACCTCTGGAGTTCCACTTCGATCTCTGGGCACTACAGGTGATGAATGGTCCCTATTCATCACCTGTAGTGCCCTGTATTCTTGGATAGAGAAACTCTATATGTATAGTTTAAGAATCTGTGATGTTAACATGATGAACAACTAGTATACATAAAGAAATTTTTGTTTTGCCAAAAAAAGCTGCTTTTTTCTCCTTCCTTGTTTTCTGATAGATGTCTTTCATGTATGAAGCTTGGACACCCATTACTTTGTGGTAGATCCACCAGTTGTTCCTCCTGGAACCTGTTTTTGGTGGCAACTAACCATTGTATACCACAAAAGAACCACCTGTTTGGAGATGCTCTAATCCCGTCAACTAATCATCACAATCTGGATAAAAATGTTGAGTTCTCTACACTTGGTCTTTTTTCCTGCTTCCAACACAGCACCCACAAGACCTGAGTGCTCACTTATTGCCAAGTATTTCTCCTCCACCTTGTCAGGAAGAATTAATGTGATCACTTCCTCAGTCAGGAGGTGTAATGTTTTGGCTGTGTTCATGCATTGACCTATAAATTAGGTTTAATAGGCTGGCTGGTCAGTGACTAAATTATACAATGATTATACATTGATGACTGTTTATATTTTGGTGATCAGGGATTATTCACTGGTTGCTTATTGTCATACATCTCCCATGGACGATTTAGACTTCGGCTAGCGTTGACCAATTGCAATGTATTGCGAAGAACATACTGGGAAATCTCCCTGTTCACCCTTATACATCGGGTACTGCGTATGCGTAAACCACGCGCGTCAGTTGCCCTTGACCTTTCCGCCCCTCCCATATACGTGGTGTCACATCCCTCCTAACTGACTGCTGTCTGGTGTACAGGGTGCTCGGTGTCAGCCTGCTGGAAGGATGGCGCTATCCCTTTGGAACCGCTTGACGAGGCTCCGAGGTCTTTTGCTGACAGGTAGGAAACTGCTGAAGCCGTCCTGCCAGGATTTAACATCTTACAACTATCCGGGCAATGACCGCGATCACACGGAGTGTCATATCCTACTGTCCACTAGAGGGCGAGGTGTTGGATATTTGTCTCCAGTATCCTGTGCACAATGTTTAATGGCGGCCATTTTCATGTAGTCCAATTTTATTTACGTAGTATAGAGAGTGCTTCGGGAAAATGGCTGACATTCAAGGGACAGAAACGTAGCGATCATAAGTTTGACAATGCTGATCTGCACCACAAAGCTCTACCTATTTGTATTCAATTTTTTTTTTTTTTTGCGATGGATTAAAATTGTGCAGGAGGTTCTATTTGTAAAGATTTATACAATGCTGACGTTAAAGTCGTTGGTTTTCTTCCTACCCCATCTGCTTACCAATCTGATCCCTGGCTCAATTTTTCTGTTGCTTTGGGTCTATTTTTTATGTAGATCTCATAATAAGCTTATAGAGGGTCATAATTGACGTATGCCCCCCAATTGGTGATTGGCCTGAGCACTCTATCCTAGGGGTAGGGTAGAAGGTCACATGCTCCCCCATACCCAGAACTGTTAGGTACAACTGGTGCACAGATGAATGAACATGGCAGTGGGTTGGGTGGTGAGCTTTTGAGAAATACTGGGCATGGTGACAAGTTCTCTTTATTCATACCCTTCTCTTTTTCCTCCCACAGGTCGCATGGCTAACCCACAGAGAGCCGCCACAGCCGGACTAAAGTCATATGAACCCCCACCAGATTTTAGCAGTAAGGATTTTTTATTTTTTTAGCTGTATATGGTTGTGAGACATACAATATATAATAAAATAATTTCTTGTGTGTTACAGAGGTAGAAATAAGGGAGAGACCCAAACTCCGCTTTATGAACAGAGCCCCTGACCTTGTAAAAGTGATTAGAAAGCCCAGGGAACTGAAAGACATCCGTGGTCCTGCCACAGAGGGACGGGAGTTCCAGGAAGGAGAATATGGCATTTTGGTAATAACATATAACTTTTCAGAGTTGTACATGACATAAAGTGACCCTATAAGCCTAAGGTTATGGTGAATGTTATAAAACATACTTAGCTGTTCTGTGGCCTTTTATTGATTTGCTTCCTCTCGTTGCTGCAATTAATCAACTAGCCTTACGCTTGAATTGGTTCCTTACTATAGTAACACATGAGGTGATGGGAAGTATCACACTGTGTGGCAGGGGAGCAGATATTTTACACACCTAGAAGTGAGGAATAGTTGCAGCTTCTGGAGTGTTTGCTTTTACTTTACCTGTATATTCTGATCTTGTAATAGCTGTGTTTCCTGTTCCTATTTAATATTATTACTACACACAGTATTTATATAGCGCCAACATATTATGCAGTACTGTACAAAGTCCACAGTCATGTCACTAACTGTCCCTCAAAGGGGCTAACAATACCATAGTCATATGTCTTTATACAGTCTAAGGTTAGTTGGCTTCCCCCCAAAATTGACGTAACTGCCACATGCAGTCACTTTTTTATCTTTTTTTGTATTATGCCCGAACAAAACATGTATTTAAACCCAGTTTCCTAGTGTTCTATGTTTTGTTAAGCGTTTATTTCATTCTCCCCAGTCCCTTTTAGCAGGGTGTACTACCCGGCACTTTTCAGTGTAACAAGTTGGGCTTAGTTCACATTAGCAATAATAACCGTGCCGATTTCACTTTATAATTTATTTATTATTTTACATTATTGGAAAGCCTCTGATGATGCATGCCCAATCTCAGGCATGCACAGAAGAAGCATCCCACAGCCTCCTGGGATATTTGTATTCCAGGAGGCTGCAGGTTTCCCTTTCAGTCTTCACTACTGTGATGGTGAAGACAGAAGGGGATGGGTTCCCCCAAAAAGCTAAAAAAAAGCCCAAATGATTCCATTACAGTGTTCTCCCCAGATTTTTTTTTCAGCTGAGTGGGGGGGAGCTGAAGCCAGGTGGTAAAAAAGTGGGTGGGGTAAGACAGCAAATTTAGAGCTCCTAGTTATTTGTGCCATTCGTGGCCAGTAACCTCTAATTTTGTGTCAGTGTTCTACCTTCCCCCTATGCTTTATCCTAACTTTCTATTGCCTGGCTTGGAAAAATGTCCAATTTTTTCCATTTTTTATATTGTGCCTCAACAGTCCAGTGTAATGTCTTGTATGCATAGTGTGATCAATGTGGTGTAACAAGTTAGGCTTGTTTCAGATTAGCAGTAAAAAAAAAAAAACGCCATTTACCCATTTACAAGTGACTACTTGGTAACTTCTAGGCTCCTGGGATTGGTAACCGGTGGTAAGTGCTGGACTTTTTCAGGCCTAGCAGTTTTTCAAGCAGCAATGGTTTGTGGTGAGAGGAAAGTGAGGGGCAAATGCAACTGCCATTGTGAATTCAGCCTAACTACAGATCACCTCCTAGCGCCTTATCTGGATAAGGCAAAACTTTTCTGAAAAAAAAATTTCTCTTTGTCCACAAATTGAGCACAGCTAGTCCAACACTTGCTCATCTTCTCTATTCTTCCCGATGCTCACCGCTCCATCAAGTGCTGATCTAATTGGGCATGTGTGAGATTGAACACATTTTTTACATTATAGGAAAACCCCCTGATGATACATTCCTGATGTTGGATGCGTGACACAAATATCCCAGAAGGCTGTAGATTTACCTTGCAGTCTTTACCACCATAGCAGTAAAGACGGAAGAAAAGGGGTCCTCCCCCCAAAAATTAAAAGAAAAAACAAAACATTTTTCTATTAATAAAAAAGAGGAAAGTCACCCTTTATATAATGTAAAAATGTGATGATACTTTATATTCTATGGGCAAAAAAAAAACTGCCTGTGAAATTTATCCACCCTCCGTGTGATAGCTGTGTGTGTGTCTAGCAACTCACCGCGTTCAATCTTTCAGATCTCCAAAATTGTTGGTTGTAATTACTTTAAATTTTTAGGGTACACAAGGTAATCTCGTAGCTACTAATAACCAAAAATGTCTTTAAAGAATTTCAACATATGGGGATTATGTGTTCAAAAAAACTACACCTAGCAGCCCAAAATTGAAAATGCAAATTAAAGATTAACTAAACCCAAAAGTGCCTAAAACAAAAAAAAAAATCCACTTACCTTCAATCCCGCAGGCCATCCGGAGGTCTCTTCCATCAGGTCCCGCTTCGTCCCAGCAACCTTCGTGCGCCAGTCGCCACATTTTTCGCCTCTTTTTCAGTGTTCTTCCTACGTCATTCGACCCAGGTGCGAGATCTGGTATTGTAGGTTGGGTTGGGGAAAAAAAACCTGCCAATCTCACTGCGCATGCGTGAGATCGGCAAATTTTTTTTTCCCATGAAAAGGCTCCTTCTGCGCATGCCTGAGCAGCCTCCCAGGGTGCCTGATGAAGGTATCCCGGGAGTGTTTGCGCTTTCATTCATTTTTGACCACCTAGGCGATGGAGAATTAGGGGGCAGTGCTGCACTTTTTTTTAAATTTTTTTAAAGAAGAGTTGCGCTTAAAAAAAAAAAAAATTACTTAACATGAAAAGGGTTGTCCACCCTTTTATGTAAAGTAAAATTTCTGAGTTTAGGTACACTTTAAGGCCCCCGTGGCCACTAACATAGCAAGAAGCATTGGGGTGGAGCCCCTAAATTTTTGACCTACCTTTCTTTGAACCCCAATTTATCTGGAATGGGGAGGTGCAGGAAACTGGAAATGTAGGTGCAAGTGGGGAACAGATGTAATAATCCCTAACATTTCATTAGCATGGCATCATTAGAACATAAAACTTCTGCCCATCAAACTCTCCACTTCCCTACACTGAACCCTAGTTTCTCTAGAACAGAGAGGTGCAGGTAAACAAAATTATAGGTGCAAGTGAGGGATACTTGTGGTTAACACCCCCCAAACTTTCATCACCATGGTATCATTACAACATAAACTGTGCCCATCAAAACACACTGACCTGTTACATATGACTGAACTCTACCAGTACCTGAACCCCAATTTCGTTTTGATGGGCTGAGTTTTCTTTATGTTCCAATGATAAAGTAGTAATGTTTTAAGGGGGTGTTATCCATAGACGTTCCCCACGCATTTTCAGTTTCCTACACCTCCCCATTCTAGACAAATTGGGGTTCAAGTGTTAGGAGTGGGCAGTGCATTTGCCAAAGTAATTAAATTTTAGTTTGTGTGTGTGTTGTTGGGGGGGGGTAGCCAAAGGTGTCTCCCCCCCACTGCACCTACATTTTTGGTTTTGTACACTCCACCATTCTAGGGAAATTGGGATTCAAAGAAGAGAAGCAAACAGGGTAACATAGTATGACAGTTATAGATTTCTGACAGGTAGGTATTAATTTAGGGGCCCCTTCCCAATGCTCCTTTCTATATAAGTGGCCCTGGGGGTCCCCAATTTGCATTTTCAAATACGGACTCCTAGGCACTCTTGCTTTTATTACTGCACTCCCAATGTTATATTTTCACTAGTTTTTACAATTCTGATCCTCATATCCTGAAAAGCTGGGGTGCAGAAATTGTGGTTACTACTAACTATGAGTGTTCCCTGTGCACCCTGAAAATTTCAAGTTATTATGACATACGGTTTAGGAGATATAGGGGTTTATACACAGAGAGCTGTAAGGCTGCAGAATGACATGCAGCACACCGACTGCTCTGATGACGTCATTACACACTCCCACTGGGCGGATACATTGTTACACTATGTTTTATGTTTTTTTCTTTTTCAATAGAAGATCCCGCACAGCTAGAGAATAGGGAAGGGACAGCCTGTGTCCCTATCTCATGCTAGCTGTGCTGTTCTCCCTTCACATGGCTCTTACCAGCAATGAGCTCTTATCAGCTGGGAACTGAGCAGCCTCTCGGTTGACAGTTCAGAAGGTTAGAACTGCAGATAAGCGCTGGGCAAAAGAGGCACGACAGCTGGGCACGCCATCCACCAAAAACAGGCTGGGGAGAACTATGCATTATATAAAGGAATAGCCACCATTTTATATATTGATAAAATAGTGGTGATAGGTCCATGCATGTGATAGCATATTGGGGGGGGACTACTGGTGTTCTGCTATTATCACTTCTGAGCACCTGTAGGCAGTTGACAGTAGGACTACCCATACCCCGGTGTGATCCGTTCAGCAGATAATCATGCTGATGGCAGGTGGGTGGTAGAGTCACAAGTGCCAGGCGGAATGCCCAGAAAAAGGGAGAATTAAGTGAGTGTGTCTCAGAAGTTAGCACTCTGGCCTTTGCAGCGCTAGGTTCCAGGTTTGAATCTCGGCCAGGGTGCTAGCTACATGGAGTTTGCAGGTTCTCCCTGTGTTTGTGTGGGATTCCCCCGGGTACTCTGGTTTCCTCCCACATTCCAATAACATGCAGTTAGGTTATTTGGCTTGCCCCTAAAAAAAATTGACCTTAGACTGTTTTAGAGACATATGATTATGTTAGGGACATTGGAGGACATTTGGGAGGAAACTGGAGTACCCGGGGAAAACCCATGTATAAACCCTATATATTTATGTGTTTTTGGCTTTCTTTAGCATGACTTTGAAATACAGTGAATGTCCGAGCTCAAGCTTGAAAACACCAATAATCTTTAAACGTGTGACTATATTTAAGTCTAAATTGACTGTGGAATCTGGGGAGTTTTGCTCAATCTAGGCAGCAGGAGGGCTTGCCCAATGCATGACAAACTACTGATTATATTGACATTACCTCCCAATGTGAAGTAACATTCTCTTATTTTGTGTTTCCTTAGGCTCTGGGAGGTGGCTACTTACGCTGGGGTCACTTAGAAATGATACGTCTGACCTTAAACCGCAAGTTCGATTCCCGCACCACCTTCAGTGTCTGGAGAGTGGAAGCCCCCCACAAGCCCATTACTCGCAAAGGACTTGGTCAGCGTATGGGTGGTGGGAAAGGTGCTGTGGACCATTATGTCACCCCAGTCAAAGCTGAGCAACTGATCTTGGAAGTGGGAGGACGCTGTGAGTTTGAGGAGGTCCTGCCAGCCCTGGAACAAGTGGCCAAAAAACTTCCTTTCCCAGCAAAGGCTGTTAGTCGGGAGAGCCTAAAACAGATGCGGGAAGAACTAGAGGAGAAGAAAAGAAACAACCAGAACCCATGGACATTTGAACGCATTGTGTCACGTAACATGATGGGATGCAGAAAGTATATGAGTCCTTATGACCTTCAGTATAAGGGCAGATACTGGGGCAAACGCTACCTGATAGATCGTATATGAGAATGTTTACCTGAGATGACACAAAATGGCAGCTGTTATGATCTGGGTTGGCTGTTGTTAGTAATATTGTATTGAGACTGGGTACATCATGTCCAAATCCATGACCATGTATTGTCCTTTAAAAAAAAAAAAAAAAAAAGAGCCTGTTATGTTCAAACGATTTGTTAGCCAGTATCTTTTTCTATATATGTATGAGCAATAAAACCACAGGCTGAGATGACAAAATGAAATTTTTGTATTTGTACTTTTTTTTTTTTTTTCTACCTAGATATTTTACAATCTGACACCCAGAATCTTTATTTAGGAAAGTGTTAGAAAATCAGCTACATGCAGTGATCAAGCTGCAACTGCACTGCATGTATGCTTAAATGGTGAGAGGACAGCTCCTCCTACTAGCTGACACGTGCTGACCATTGTTCTCCTATTATGTGCAGTACATCCATCAGTGTAGCCATTTGGGGGAAACCTGTCTGATGCAGCCTGTCCTTGCATCAGAGCAATTAGAGCATAAGAAAGAAACAGAGGGGTTTGATGGCACAAAGTCAAATATCCAACTTTACTTAATATATTACTATAATTGGTACACAGATAGTTATACATTCAAGTAGGGAGGGATAAGCCAATGATTGGTGGAATAGAGGTATATCCTAGCCAAAAATTATTTGGGACTTATTGCCCAAAAACAAATTTACTTCTGATATCCAAGTAGTCTGATTGTTTTCACAATTACAAATGTTGTGGTTAAACTACTAGATGGTGCTAGACAAAGATATCCTAACAAGGGATTATTTGGGGCACACGGAGTTTATGAAGTTTACATCCAAAGAAATTTTTTAAGCCATTTTGTTTAACCCGACGCATTTCACCAGTGAGCTTGGCTTTTTTTAGGGGTATTTAAGGGCTTGCATACCATGGCTAAATGGTTAAGAAAAACAAGCTTAGTACCAAAAAAATATCCAGAATGTTTGGCACATGGTTAATATTAGAATGGAAGAAATAAGTAAAAGAATACAGAAAGTCTTGAGTTGTATTCAGTTAGTACACAGATTAATATTTGCTCTTGTTCAGTGGAAATTTTGATAAATCAAATAATTACTAGATTACTCACATGTAACAAGGATCATAGAGGCTCTAAGGGTCCCATATCTAGCAGATACAAGAGGCTACCTAGACAGGGACAAGCATAAGTGGTAAAAGAACAAGTGTTATATGTAAGCTAGTATAAAGAAACAATTATATCTAATATCTAATACAATTTTTATTCCTAAGAAGAGATAGGTCTATGGAGGATCTGACCAAGTAATGTATGAAGTCCTGCTAAGAATAGAAATTAAAACAATGTCCTTGCAAGTTTACATAATTAATTACAAAATGTATGCATTAGGAACCTTTCTTCTGACGGCTCATATCTTGGTTTGATAGTTGCTTATGTTTGACAATGTTTAATATTTTACACTCCTTTTATGTATTTTGAATAAAAAAAACTGTAGATAACCATGGTGTAATCAGGTATACTATGTATTGCAATGTTGGCATCAGATGCTCCAAGTTTACCTTTATTGTGAAACATTCTGATGCCAATTATTATAAAAATTTATGTTAGGTTCCATTCATAGGGACAATTAAAGTTACTTACCTGTGCCTAATGTCATGTTCATGTTTAATTTTATGTTACACACTGAGGTCCAAAAATCGAATTTAATGATATGAACCTCCATTTACTTGAAACTTTAGCAGGGGGAGCACAAGTAAAAATTAATTTAGATTTTTTGAAAATGATAAAGAATATACCAAAAGATGTAAAGGAGGTAAAATGTGCAAAACTTCAAAATGAAAGACAGATTGCAAAATGAAGTTAGGTAAACCCATTTAAAAAAAATATATAATAATAGCAAAAAGATCATATCTGAGCATGTAGGCTCCTTAAGGGATGTCTGGGGGTTCGTAGCTGGGGATAAAGAAAAGGCAGATTTACTTAACATTTTTTTTTTTTTTTGCTTTGTGTATACAATGGTCCAAGTTACAAAAAACAATGTTGCAGCCTTAAATGAGCCAGAATAACACAAAATTGATATGACTGAGATAAAATTTGGATAAAATTAAGGTTGATAAAGCACAAGGACCTGGTGGATTACAGCCACGTCTTCAAAGAGCTGAGCTCAGTTATTTCAAAGTCATTGTTTCTAATTTTTAGTGAGTCAGCATAGATTCAAGAAAGACCAAAGTTGTCAAACAAATCTACAGACAGTGGAGTAGCAGTTGACCACATCCAGAGAGTTGCCATTAATGATTCATACTCTGCCTGGTCTAAGGTTATTAGTGGTGTACCCCAGGGTTCAGTAGTGTTGGGACCTTTACTTTTTAACATCTTTATAAATGATAGTTTGGGATTAAAAGTACCATTTCTGTGTTTGAAGATGATACTAAACAATGTAATATAATTAAGTTCATACAGGATGTCTATAATCTACAAGCAGACCTGGATGTACTGTTTGATTGGGCAGCCAAGTGGCTAGCAAGTGCTAGCAAT
The DNA here is from genome assembly GCF_032062135.1 of Pyxicephalus adspersus. Classification (NCBI taxonomy): domain Eukaryota; kingdom Metazoa; phylum Chordata; class Amphibia; order Anura; family Pyxicephalidae; genus Pyxicephalus; species Pyxicephalus adspersus. The sequence goes on from NC_092867.1 coordinate 55,916,855, forward strand.
GTACATTCTTGCATTAAAAAAGAATTGACTGCAGCGATGGATACATAATCCTGCTCCTATACACAGCATTGGTCAGACCTCATCTGGAATATGCAGTCCAGTTTTGGGCACCAGTTCACAAAAAAGGATATTGTGGAATTGGAGAGCGTGCAGAGAATGGCAACTAAACTAATAAAAGGAATGAAAGTGCTGCGGGGTGTTACTGCTGTGTTACTTATATATATTTTCTATTGTTCCTCATCACAAGTACTTTGTGTTTCCTCTTGTCCATTTATTCCAATTTAACCAGCAGGCACCCATTCACATATTACAGTGAAAAAAAAGTCTGGTGGCCATTTAAAAGAATGATCCTATTACAGTGATTTCTGAAATCAAATCTTTATAAACAACTAAAAACATCAGTAAAGTCATGGGGTGGTTTCAAAATATGGAGGCATCACCAAAAAGAAGGTCAAACACAGTCTGAGGAACCCAGAGTAACCTAGGGATGAAAGGTGCTGGAGAATAGCTGCTTTAGAGGATGAAGGGGTTCAATTTGGAACCCCCTGATCAGGTTTAGAGATAAGGGAAACCTATAGGAAATAATGACTAAAACCTGAAAGCATTGTAAAGAGGAACTTGTGATTAATAGACCTTGGGATTTATGATGACCTGGACAGTGATGGTAACCCCCGTAGATTGGTTAATCAATACCATTGTTATTCAATAAAGCAGTGGATATATTTAATATATATATTACACATTTTATCAGACTTTATGTGATATGTACTTATATGTGAGAATTTTTGAGGAAGGGGAAAATATGTTGTTTTTTCTTTAAATACCAAGGTTGGTGTTTTATTTAATAGGACTTAATTGCCTTTTGTCATCTACATATTTAGTATGCTAGGCATTTATAAAGTTTTTTTTTTTTTTAAATTCATTTTTTTAAGATACTTACCTTCATTTTCTTTATCTGATAGAATTTCAACACCATTATTATTTTGAGAAAATTAGTTATCCAATAAACTCCACCTCTTCCTTTTTTCTATATAGAGTAGACATACAGCACATATAATTCTTAAAGGCAAAGATACCAGTTGTTCTCTTGCTATTCATAGACTTTTTATTATTAATTTTATTTCTTGGTTTATTTATCCTTTATTGATCATATTGCCAGCTGTTGTGGCATAAGCTATTCCAGTCTTGGTCCAGGGTAATGTGAGCCACCAATACTTCGTTCAATGAGCATGCATTTCTATTGTAAGTTTGATTTCCTCTGGGATTATGTATTATGAAAATATTGTTATTATATATATAGGATAACCCAATATCTCCATTCAAAAACTTTTTTCTTCTTTTTTAGAGAAATTATCTTTACATCCACATGTTACAATACTCCTGATGAAGAAGACTGTAAAATGCGTCGAGTTTCGACCCTAGTGCCTGATACAATCTTGTAACATGGGTATTGGAATTTACATAGGAATTACCATTACGAATTATACATTTATATTAGAAGTATTTGATATATATATGCTGAATCGTGTGTATTGATGTTTTTATTTGTGTTGGATTTTAGGAATTAGTAAATAAATATGAAATTTTATTATATATCATCCTTATAGTGATTTGTAGCAGTACCTTAAAAGTCCCTCTATCTCTATACATTACTCCATCCTGGAGCTAAAACTTTTTTGTTCATCTTTCTGAACTACCTTGCCTGCTTATATCAAGAATCTGGACAGTTTCCTGAAACCCTTGAAACCCAATCCTCAAAATGGAGACATTCAAAGCTGCCATTATACTCTTGGAGATACAGCCAGTCAAATTTTCTCCATCCTTCTCCAAATTTCATCCACAACTCATCCTCTTTCACTCAAAAGTGCGGTATACATCCAAAAGCTGAAACCAACAAAGTAGTGGTCTTTTTACACATTGGTCAACGGAAATGTCAAACTGGAACAGCAATCTGGAGCTGAAAGGTGCTTTATTGGCTTTATGAAAGGCTGTCTGAAGCTTTCCGAATAGTTTTACGGTCTTACGAAGGCTTTCCATTTAGGAAAATACACATAATGTCCTCAAGTGGCAAAGCTTCCTCAAGGCTCAGAGAAAAAAAATGTTTTAGTTTTGCTTCTACTTCATTACACTTCAATCGGTAGTCAGTTGCTTTCTTTATTTTGTCATTAAATTCATCTCTCCCTTAAAGTTCATCTTCCACATGTAAACTACTGAGCATGAACAAAGCAATGCAAACCCATCAGCTGCTATCAGATAACCTGGTGTTTGAAACAGTATCAGTATCAGAAGATGTGATTAGCATTGAAACACTGGATGCCCCCAAATTGTGGGATTTGCAAAAGCTAGTGGATTGGAGATTAGGTACTGTCCTTCTACTGACCACTGTTAATGGGATGATTTATAAGGGAGCAAGATGCAAGTGGAGAGTTTGGCTAGCCCATAAGGGAGCTAGGTGCAAGTGGAACTTGACCATCCACTTGCATTTGACATTTATTTAGGTAGTCTTGACTACCCTTACTCCTGGCTCCCTTGCTTTTTCTTCTCCACCATCTAAATCCATGTTCCCTACCATAGTTTTCCCTAAATGATGGCTCCATGGTAGCATATGAAAGGTCCTCAGAGTGGGAGAGTCCATACGCCTAGTGTTCTGTAACTAGCCCTTCTTTAAAAATATGGGTGGTTATGTATGCTGCCGCAGAGCTAGAAATAGAAAATGGTAGTTAACTATTACATTTTCTGGTTTCCATGACCGCTCCGTGTCAGCAAATGAATCGGAAATACCTAGCACACCCAGGAAGGGAAGTTCAAAAATACTTGAAGCTAACTTTTATGAAAAAAAAAAAAAATATCAGTGGAAAGCTTTTTATCATTTCACAATCCTAGTCTCTCCTGTCTTCCTTCTTTTTTCCATTTTCTGACTGGACACAAGGAGCCAACTTCTTCCTTCTTACTTCACCAGATCTCTCACTGTGCAGATGGCAGACCAGGTGAGGAACTTGTAAAATGTAAAAATAAACAAAAAATGTGCCAGTCTCACTGCGCATGCATGCAATCACAGGAACATGGCACTATACTTTACAACAGGAAGTGTTTGTACTAGAACCGTCATGGCAGGATCACCAGGTAAGACACATCATTGAAAGAAGTTTCCCTAGCACAGAGCATGAACAGATCTATTGGTTTCATTCAGATCCTTCACCAGGTGTGAGATTTTAAGCAAACAACACCTGATCACATGCTGTTGTGTGTCTGCACATAGTGCTCCTATAATAATGCTGAACCTTAAGGTAAAAAGTATTTATTCACATATCATGTCTGTGGCTCCACATAAAGGAATCCCATGGCATAAACTAAAGATATAAAGCTTTCATTGAGGACTTGCACAACGCAGTGTAGTACCCACACTGGCTGCTCTCTTGAAGTACAGACTTAGAGCTACTGTACCTACCTACCTCTGTGTTCAGGGTCTCTCAGGGTCCTTCTGCTGGGTATTCAATCAGGAAAGGTGAGGAGAAGAGAGACTAAGAGTTCTGATGACCCAGGTAGGGAATTGTTCTCAGGAAGAAAAGATTTCTCTTGAAGCTTAATCTCTGAAGAGTGCAGGACTAAGAGTTCAAAATGCCTGCTAGCCATTCTCTGCTCCTTAGCAGAGAAAAGACACAAATCCATGACAACATTCATTTCCTTGAGCTCAGCCCTAGCACCAAGTATCACTGGCTTTGGTGGCTCTATTGGCTAAAGAGGATCTTGGAGCTTTTTGGTAGTTCTTTTCAGCAGGGCCCGGTACTACAATGCCCCCCGCCCTCACCCTGATGGAGGCCCTAAGGGAAGGCTACAGATAATGGTGAAAGAAGGCCACATCACTAATAAGTTGAATTTGGACTGCAAGTACAGCAAAGGGCAACTGAATGAATATTCATCAGTAGGAATCTGGCATGGGCATCCCCACTCTGGGAGGGGAAGGATCCTGTTACCAGCAATATTAAAGCTTTCCTGTGCCTCTTTAAAAAGGTATTTCATGAACCAGCGTGCGCCTCCTCTCCAGCCAGCGTGCTCCTGCGTCTCCGCCAAGGGTCGCCTACTGTTGGTCAGTATGCAGTACGGTTTCAAACTTTGGCTGCTGAACTCGCTTGGAACAATGAGGCGATCCACGCTACCTTCTGGCAAGGTCTTTCTGACCATGTGAAGGATGAGTTGTCTGGTCGGGAAATTCCCTCGTCTCTTGATGATCTGATCTCCTTGGCAATCCAGATAGACATCTGCTTCCAAGAGCGTTTCCTGGAGAAATCTCGCCCACCCAAAGTCTTTGTCCCATGACTCGCACCATCCTTTCAGCGGCCGCTGCAAACTCCAGTCTCCCGTATTCCCCCGTCTCTGAAGAACCGATGCTGCTAGGCTGAATTAGGCTATCCCAAGAGGAGAGGTGACGGCATCTCTGATCTGGTCTCTGCCTTTACTGAGGACAGAAGGAACTAGTTGATGCCTCCTCTGTTGGAGTGGGAGCAATTCTCGTCCAGACCCCCGCTGGTGCCAGATGACCATGAGCATTCTTTTCCAAGAAGTTTTGCCCGACGGAGAAGAATTATTCCATTGGAAACGGAGAACTGCTAGCTATCAAGCTAGCTCTGGAGGAATGGCGAGATACCTCTTGGAGGGTTCTCCTCATAAGATCACAATTTTTACTGATCATAAGAACCTCCAGTATCTGCAGTCTGTGCGCTGTATCAACCCCCGGCAAGCCCGTTGATCTTTGTTCCTTTCTCGCTTTAATTTTGTGATTTCCTTTAAACCCGGTTCTGCTAACTCCCGAGCAGATGCTCTATCTCGCTCCTTTGATCCACAGGATTCAAAGACTGCTGTGGAACCAGAGTTTATCATTCCTCCAGCCTGCATTCTGGCCTTGACATCTATCCAGGAATCCACTATCCCCCCTGGAAAAACCCTGGTGCCTCCTCAACTCTGTACTAAAGTCTTACGTTTGGCACATGACTCCAAGCTTTCTGGCCACCCAGGCGTCCACAGAACCTTTACCTTTCTCTCCCGACAGTACTGGTGGCCCAATCTTCACAAGGATGTGACAGACTATGTCAAGGCTTGCGCTGTCTGTGCTCAAAGTCCGCCACCTGCGCCCCTGCAGGCCCACTTATTCAACTACCTATTTCCACTGAACCCTGGTGTCATATATCCATGGATTTTATCACGGAACTCCCTCCTTCAGATGGCTGTACGGTTAAGTGGGTAGTCGTGGACCCTTTTTCTAAAATAGGCCACTTTGTACCTCTCCCAGCTCCACCATCTGCTTCAGCATTGGTGCCCACCTTCATTCGGGAAATTTTCCGACTTCACAGTATGCCCACAGATATTGTGTCAGACCGCGGGGTGCAGTTTACTTCCAGTTTCTGTAAAGGCTAATGCCACACATTCACCTGTTCCTTGCTAAAGCACAGGCATCTCTCCCCTGCGCATGCAAGCAATTCTGATGCTCGGCATGCCTCTGTTTACAAACCTTATCAACTCCGTCTATGCCACTGGCCAATCAGAAAATAGCCTCTTACCCAGCCCTGGCTATTTAGCTAGCTCTCAGACTCCATTTTGTGTTAGTGAAACAAGTCGTGTCTCCTTTGTGTCTCCATTGGGCCGGGCCCTTAGTTCTGTGAACTAGTTCCTGTACACCTGCTGCTTAATCCAGTGTTTCGTGTGTCCAGCTCTTGTGTTAACCAGCAGCACAAGATCCTAACCATCATAGACCCTGGAGAAAACCTTAAACCTAACATTTGTAGATATTTAGTGAGGGAAGGAAGGTTGGGTGGATGTTTCAGTGCAGTATGTAGGTTGAAATATCAAAACCAAAATATGTTCCTTGTTTTTTTGGCTGTCTGTGCCCCTACTGGGAGTCTTACCCTCACCATTACCTCCCAGTGTTTCCTGGTAACCACTGTCATTGGTACAGAAAATGAATGAGAAATGAGAAATTCAACATTATGAGTTATTGGAAAAGCATTGGTAGGATAATCAAACAGATATACTTTTTGCTGTGACAAATGTGTGAGATTTCCCTTGCAGAAATTGTATTTTTAAATATGCGAACATAAGCTTCCCTTCAAAAAATGTTTTATATTCTATCCCAAATAAAAAAATACAGGTTTTGGCTTTGGGTAAAAAATAGCTATTTTAAGAAATTTTACAGGGAGCTCACATCCAACTTGCCAGTTGGCACTTTGCCCTGGCCGAGCATGGCCGCTCCGGCTCTTCCTCATGGTTACGTCAAGCCAAGCATCCTCGTCGCCCTGACAACCAACTTCCTCATTGCCAGGAGTCTATGCGCGGGCGCACTGCGCTTCTAGCCGGGGAGGCTGTGTGGTCCTCAGCGCATGCGCAGTGAAAGCCCCCCTCTCCTGTCCGGATACGGACGGTGAAGAAAATAGTGCGGGAGGGGAAAAGGTGCTGGGAGCGCACAGACAGGTAGGTAAAGGATGAAGAAGGCTTTTGTGACAGCTGAGGGTTCCTAAATAAGGGATGCTGGGATAGGAGGGGGTGGCATAGGCCTGTATAGGTGCTCCATCAGCCAGCCTGCAGGTAGCCTGCCTATGGCCTTCAGCCCCATCTTTATCTCTATCCCCAGAGCATCCTAATGTAAGAGCCCTGCACCCAGCTCTCCCATTGCTGGCTTATGTGCAGATCCCATTTATATTCCGTGAGGGGAGCAATGAGGAGCCACACACAAGGACAATGTGAAAGTTAAGATAAAGTCATCAGTAAACTATGAGGGGAGAGCCTCACAGATACAGGTATGGGGGAGGGGAGGGCAGAAAAAGTTTGCAGACAAACCCACCAATCAAATAACCTGTATGATTTTACCACAAACAAAACGCTTCATATGATTGATCGCTTCTGGAGAATCTTGATTTTTGTTCTGGTTTACTTTTCTGCAGGAAAGGCAGTTTTATTTTACTTCAATATATAAATAAAACATATTTACACAAAGACACTGCATGTATAGATGGATCTATAGTTTTTTAGCAAAAATTGTAGGACAAATGTTTTCATCTGGCTCTTCTCACTTTATGCATCATTCCATATGTCCATCAAGCCATCCATCTGTCCTTCCTTCCACTCATCCATGCATTGGACATCTGTTGGATGAGGGGGGTCCGGGACGCTCATGCACTGGAACACTTTGTACCTCTCGGTGTCTGCCCATACTTCTCAGCATCCTTCCATCCATCCATCACTTCATCCTTCTTTCATTTCTCTATCCATAGATGTATCATTTAATTCATCCACACTATCTATCCATCCATCTATCAATCTGTTTCATTCATCCATCTTTAATCAATCCAAAGTTCCATCCATCCATCCATCCATCCATTGCTCCATCAATTCATTTATCTATCTTTCTTTTCATCCATCCATCTATGTACCATCCATCCACCTTTCCTTTCATCAGTCCATAGCTCCATCCATCTATCCATCCATTCATCTATTCTTCTTTTTATCTATACATAATATCAGTGTACAGATCCATAGAAGTCCCTGACTGATATTTTACAGGCTGGGTCTTGGTGAAATTGGTCAGTTCCCCAACTCTTATCCTGTCCACCTTGAATTTGTCAGTGTTCCCAGCACCTCTCCTGTTGCACTTTTTATAATACATAAATAAATCTAAAATCCAGCAGGGATGGCAGGGACACCTCATAATGGGGACACCGGGTGTTCATACCTGAGACACCTCATAAAGAGCTCAGTAGTTTTGGGGGCCTTTTAACAAATATGGAAATATACGTTTTGGATAGTTTACCTTTTTTTGGGTTAGATTTATAGTTAGGGGTTAGGATCAGAATAATTGAATGATCAGAAAAAGAGTTGTAGCACAACCAAGGGGTATATTAAGGGATTAGAAGGAGTTTACAAATTAGATTTAAGTCACATACATACGTCAGACGATTCTCATGTGATAATTGCCTACGAGAATCTGAGAGCGCAGTGGGGTGCCAATCCATCTTTCTTATCCCCCCCCCCTCTCCATAGAGCAGAACAGCGCTGTATGTACAGTGCTTGTGCAGTCTTTTGTCAGTGAAAAGGATTCTGAAAGATCCTGCAGATGCTTACATCCTATAGTAACAAGTAAGAGAGGAGTAATCAGCAACTAGTGGGAATTCTTCATACCCAGAGGAGTGACTGGGAGGCAGAGAAATGTCAGACTATTGGTCTATGGGAACTCAGATAGGTAAGTATATTACCTGTATGGTGCTTAGGGAAATCAGAACTTACACTGTAACCTTGGGTGGGCAAGTCAGGGGCAGATTAGACTCCACCCTATGGTAAAAGTGCATGTTCTCCATGTCATACCCATGCCTCAACCCCCTCCCCCCCCCCACACACACACATACACAATACTAATGCAATGTTTTCACTTTCTCAGTGGAACAAGATGGACGCAGAAGTACAGAAGCCCCTCCCACCTCCCACCGACGAGTAGAATGTAGTGCCCTAACTGCTAATAAGGACTTTGTTGTCACATCTCCTGAATATGGCTAGTGTGCAAACAGTTGAAGATTGTTTTGCCTCCACCCCTGAGCTGAACCACCTGACTGGAGAGGTACGTAGTGAATTATCAGAGACAGAGTCCAGTGATTGCCCCTCCATTACTATGAACATAGAGCACAGGGTATAGTTTGTGCTCCTCCTGATTAGGTTATGTATTGATATTGGTAATTGCCTTTATGGCTACCATTCAGTGTCAGGGTCTACAAATACATAAAAATTTGTGGACAGTGGAGTACACAGTTAGTCTATTGCTGTATGGACAAAGCTTGGGCTTATTCTAATAAATGGCAAAGTGACCATTTGTTGGAATCCCATTTCTGACCCACCAATACTTCCTCCTTTGCTCTGTCAGAGCAATCAACAAATACCTGGTACTTCCAGGTATAAATAAAAAGGGGCATATAATCTCCTCTCAGAATGCAGAATGCAGTGCTTCAGATAAGGGCCAATCACAAGGTCTTTACACTGTCACACAAGGATGACATCAGCAACACTGTGTAATCTCTGTTACGGAGCTCAGCTAAGTGAAGGATGGGCAGGGGAGCCAGCAATTGTAGGTTAGTGGATGGGTAGGTGGGCTCTAAAGAGGTTTTATTAGTCAGTCCTTTCATGGAAAAAGTGATGATCTCTCTGAAGTGTAAGAGGATAAGCTAACACTTCAAACTTGGTCAACAATTATTTTGTTTCGAAAACATACACTTTTTTATTTGAATGTTTGCCTATAGCTCAGCTTTAAGATAATAATAAAATCAATTTAACCACTTTTACCTTTTTTCCAGCTTATGTACCAGCACTCCTTTATATTGTGTATGTGTCTGCATTACCAAGATTGCAGTACAGGTAGTCCCCGGGTTACATACAAGATAGGGACTGTAGGTTTGTTCTTAAGTTGAATTTGTATGTAAGTCAGAACAGGTACATTACTTTATTAAATGCATTAGGACAGATGTTTGTCTCAACATATTAGGCAATGTGGTGTCAGCTACTGTTTAAAATCCTCAATGTTAGTTAATCACAAACAAAGCAAAAAAAACTTTATGGAGCCTGGATATTCAGTAATTTCTGGAGCAAGCTGTGCTTTGATATGCAGAATGAAACAACTGCAGAGTTTGTCATGGTCAATAATTACAAGAGCTTGCAAAACATCAAAAGACTTCTTCTGCAAGTCATGCGAACAGTCCCTCCCCCATCAAGCCTCCGCCCTGCACACAAAGGAGCAGGGAAGTCCAGTTCATCTAGGAGTCGTCTGTATGTCGGATGTCCTTAACTCGGGGACTACCTGTATATCAAACAAATAAACAGCACTGCTGAGGAAGGAACAGAGAATGAGTTGCCCTTTTGTATCATGGGAACTTCCCATAAGATTTTATGTGCTTGTAAGGTGAGCATATATTTTCATGTAAAATTCTCCCTTCTGTATGCATCCTACAGCCTTGAAATTGCAGCACGTGCCCTCCATCTTGGATGTAATGTCAGCAGCCTCAGTAGACTCAACAGCCACAATATTACACAGCTGTATAGTATTTGCCTTCGCTTCTTTCCCAGCATTCATAAAAAAAGTTTGCCTAGAGAGGTAAAGAAAGGGTTGGAGGAGCTGGGCCAGTGCAGACAGTTACTAGACATTGCCAGAAGAGGACTATGGTGTGCAAATATGTACAGTATTTGGGCAATGCTAGGGAAATGACTCTTCCTGGACTGATCACATTTTTAGTTAGTTTAGAGGCACATAAATTCAATTAATTTACTGAGAGCAAAAGACTGTTAACACTCAAAATACTTAACTGATTATTTGCCTCTCGGTCTGGGAAAGTGTCTGCATAGACTTGGAAAGTACATGCAGTTCCTTCAACAGATTTGCACTTGACCAACCAATCCAATCAATTTTACTTTAATTTATAATCGGCAGGTTCCAAAACAATGCACATATTGTATGTGTACAGGATTCTGCTCCTCCGGTAGTTTATCCTGTATAGAAAGAGATTGAAATTTAGTTACCCACTAGGTTGTCCCCAGGCAGAAGGTCTCCACCCTTAAGGAACAGTTACATTGATCATAGAATCTTCTCTTGCAGGAACAAGCTACGTTCGATGACATTTCCGTCTACTTCTCCAAGGATGAGTGGGATTACCTAAACAAAGAAGATAAAGATCTGTACAGGGAGGTGATGATTGAAAATTATCAAACCCTCCAGTCACTAGGTAAGACCAATGATACACCTTTTCCTTCTTTTTTCCAATTGCAGTTTTTATTACAGGTTTTGTTTTTGAAAGAATATTGGTAGGTATTTGGTGTTATTGCTAGATGTGCACAGCGACAATCATAAAAGGAAAAGTAAAAATGGTGAATTCCACAAATTGGTTGACTGGAGTCCTTTGTAGACACTAGGCAGTACAATACATGACCAAAAATTTCTGAACACCTGACCATCACAGCTATGTATATGACCAAACATGGACAACTGACCATCACATGTAACTATATGGCCAAAGGTATGAGAATCTTCTCAAGATTATTGAATGTGTTTCCAGTGAAAGGTACTGGTAATGTTACAGCTTACAAAGACATTTTACACAATTGTGCATTTACAACCTTCTGGCAACAATTTGGGTAAAGTTCTTTTCAGTTCCAGCATGACTGTTTCTCTTTGCACATTGCCACCTCTAGTTTGTTGTAGAAGAACACAAATATTTGGCAAAGAGCCGGGATCTCAATCCAATTCCACAATTTTAAGATGAATTGAATTACTAATTGGAAGCCAGTTATTATCATTTAACATCAACCCCCCAACTTCACAAATTGTACTTTTGTTGAATAGGCACAATGCATCACAGACGCTTTGCAAAATCTTTTGGGAATGCCTTCCAGAAGATTTCTGTAATCACAGAAAGGCCTATTAAAGGTCATGGGATGTAGGTAAGTTTGTGTCACATGTACTGCATAACAGGCTTGTCAAGTATAATTAGACCCCTTTGAGATTTGTAAAAATGCTTATTACTGATATCTGTATGTGCACCTGCTGGGATCTGAGAAGTGTGGGTCAGAGCTCACAGCATGCTCTAAGAACAGGCTGAAGGAAAACAATTCACCCAGAATAGAGTTGACCTTGCTAAGAGTCAAGAAGGGTATTTTTCAATGAGGGATGGTTGCTGTGGTTGCATTGTAAGGAAACCACCAATGTGACTACTAAATGCCACCAACATGCAGCGAGGGAGGAGAGACCAACAGATGACTAGAAACCTTGAAGAATCTGGACCAAATGGTGAAGAGGGGCCAACAAATATCAGATAGCTTGGTTGGCAGTGTCTGATGCCACCCTGTAACAAGCAGAATAATTCCATACTGCAGAAAAGGAAACAGGTTTTCAGGGAATTATCTTGGTATGAGCTGAATAGGATTGTTTAATTAGGTCTGCTGTTATAATGTGCCTGTTACACAATGGCATCAGACAAGCTTCACAAACCATCTGCAAGCTGTATAGAAAACATTTATTAAAGCGTCCATGGAATACAAAATACAGCATTGTGTCCTTTTGGCAAGTAATGTTAATGGTCACAAGAAAAAAAGGTCAGTGTCCATTTCATTACTGCTTCAGGAGTGCTAATGAGTGCCCACAGCTCTATAGGCTGTGCCCATGCCATGCCTGACATCATCAGGCAGTGATGTGAACTCCTGAAGACTTGGATCTGGTGACACAGACCACAATTTTTGGTGAGTAGATTGGGCATTTAGATTAGAGTTTTAATTTGAAACTAACTGAGCAATTAGTGGGGGATGGGTACTATGCTTTGAGTTATTCTTTAAATTATTTTTTTCACTTATATGGTAGCAAAAATATATATAACCATTTACCACACTCGAGGACCCCTTCTGTCATATACAAATTAGGCATTTAAGAAGGAACTTAGCAGTGTATAGCTGAGCAAGATACCAAAGCACCTGGTACCCTCACAAATATTGGGAGAACCTTCAAATTCACATATCCATAGAATCAAACTTTCATGGGTTACCCACATTTCTTCAGTACAGTGCAGTGTCAAGGATTAGGTACAAAAGAAAATTCATTTGAAAGATAAGCTGGATATAAAGGCCATATTTTTTATTTTTTCAAACTCTACCAACCAATTGTGAACCAGGTTAAGGAACATTTATCCAAATCCTATGATAGAGCTTATTTTGTAGCGAGCCTCTGATATCTGCAGAAGGCAGTATCAGAAAATTAAAAGAAATGTGAATTAATTATTAATTCTTGAGTTCTTGAGGGGCAGCAAGAGACAGTTAAAAGTTGTATTTGCAAAGTTGCCTGATTTGACTTCAGATTTTTAGGAAGCTAAAACATTTATAAAGTGCACGTATTCTGACCATTGTTTTATTCCAATTCTTTAACTGCACAGTGATGAGACATTTTCTATTCATGGGGTAAGTTTTTTTTAGACATCATGCACCTATAAAAGCATTAAATAATAAAAAAAAATATTGGTCATCATCTTCATCCCACTGATGTTTCACTTGAATCATTCTTAAATACTTTATTTAGGTTGTTGTTGCAGCTTGCAGTCCAAATTCACACTTCAAACATTGATGAAGGTGGTTAGAGATGACGTTGGTTGTCTGGTACAGTATGCAATTTGTAATAATAATGAACATTTTCACATTAGAGCCAGTGTTCCTCTATTTGGACTAACACTCTCAGTTGTAAAAAAATCAATAAAAACATAATAAACACTCATCAAAATTTGTTCATCCTCATTGAAGCCTCTGGTCCGATTTGGTGTGATGCTTAACAGTGCCTCAAAAACATTAGTTTACCTAGTTAGTATTAAATAGTTGTCTGTAAATATTATCAATAAATACTAGCAGCATTATGTGGTGTTGGGCCACATTTTCCAACAAGGCCCCAACTTAAGAACAAGACAACCTGTATTATGTCCTGTAGCCTTAGTTTACACCACCAGGATAAAAAGAAGTTTGTTTTGTGTAGTGCATTCTGATGCTGTAATGTATTTCAACACCCTGTGGCACAGCACACAAAAGCATCAAAAGAGAAAAAAAGGCATTGCAATATGTCTGCCAGGATTGTGCTGTGTGTCAGAGATATGTATATCTTGAGACTGAATGAACAGAAATACAAATTCTTTGGTAGGTAAAATTGCTATATATGTATTTCATATGTGTATTTAGCTTTGTTCCTGAAGGTTAGCTTTAAATGGGAATATGGTACTTGATCAGAACATTGTTTTATTTTAATAAAAATATTACCACCCCACATTTTTCTGTGCAATTGTTCTTTATGTGTGTTGTTGAAGGTCTATTGTTTTCTATCTATTATATGTTAAAGAAGAACTAAAGAGCAGATCAATGTAAAATGTCTATAAAGTACAGGCTATTTTATGTTTTATTCTGATTACAACCTAACTCCTATCAAAAGGTGATGAGACAGTATGCAGTTTAGAATCTGTCAAGGTCTGTACACTATTTTGTGTGTTTGTACTTTATAGTATAACTCCCTGTCATAGTATTTAATAGTATGCATGTTGATAGAAGCAGGTAGATCTGTCATATGATTGGGACATAATTTAGAGCTGAAATACAGTGTGCCTGGAGTTAGGTGAAGTAGGGTGAGTAGACAATAAATGTATCCAGATGTGGAATTGGTAGTAAAAAGCATATGTAGTAGGTAAGTACAGGGTAATACTTGGTCACCTGGTTCAAAGTTTTAGCTTGATCTGCTTTATTAGACACACAATTTAACAACAAATTAGATTATGTTTAATTGTAAAAGAAGCCGAGTGCTAGTAACTATTAGGGGTCACTAGGTATTATGGTTATAGTTGGTCACTTGGTTAAACTTTTATTTATTCAATTATGTCTAATTGTGAAAGAAAAAAAAAAGATTGCAAAATCCTTGGGGCACATCAGAGTGAGCCTGATGAATACTAAGTACACTAGCCTTTCGAATCGGGTAACTAGTGATATAGAACCAAATTATTTCCCAGTTATGAAAACTAAACCTTTTACATTAAAATGTGTCCCAGCCCTGTAATATCTGGTGCTGAATGCATCCCACTGATAGTATTCAGCACCAGATTCTTCCTTCTCTAGTAGTATTTGTCCCACAACCCATTCCACCTTGGTAATATCTTATCCCTGAACCTACCCTACCCCAGTTCTAACCTATCCCACCCCAATATTATGTGTCTTGCAATCTATTCCACCCCATTAATATGTGTCTTGGAACTTATCCCACCCCATTATTATGTTTCTTGGAACCTATCCCACCCCTGTAATATGTGTAGTGGAACCTTTTTCTCCCCAGTAATATGTGTCTTGGAACCTATCATACCCCAGTAATATCTTTTCCAGAACCTACCCCACTCATTTATATGTGTTCCAGAACCTATCAATCTCCAGTATCATCTTTTCTAGAACCTTTCTCACCTCAGTAAAATCTTTTTCACAACCTTACTAACCCCAATATTATGTGTCCCGGAACCCCTCACACTCAGTAATATGTATCACACAACCCGTCCTCACTAGTAATATTTGGCACAGAGCCTTTCCACCAAAACAATCCCTTTTTATACCCCTTAATATGTGTCACAGAACCTATACCACCCCAGTAATATCTGTCCCAGAGCCTATCCCAACCCGTAAGAACTGTTCCAGAACCTATCCAACTCTAGCAATATGTGTCTTGGAACCAATTACACTTCAGTAATATCTGTTCCACAACCCATCCCACTTCAGTAATAGCTGTTCCATACCCTACCCCACCTTAGTAGTAACTGTTTCATAACCTATGCCAGCCCAGTATTATGTGTCTTGGAACCTATCCCACAAAAGTAACATCTGTTTCATAACCTATCCCACCCCAGTAATATCGCTCACAGAATCTGTCCCACCCTAGTATTACCTCTTCCTGAAGCTATCCCTCCAGTAAATTATGTCCCACAACCTATCCCACCCTAGTAATATTTGTCTATGAACCTATCTCACCCCCGTAATATCTCTTTCAGAACGTATCCAACCCTCGTAATATCTCTTTCAGAACTTATCCCATCTTAATAAAACCTGTCCCAGAACCTTTGCCACTCCAGTAACATCTGTTCCCAAACCTATTTCACCTCAGTTATATCATTTATAGAACCTTCTAACACTAGCAATATGTGTCCCAAAATCCCTTACACCTAGTAATAAAAATCAAAACGTTTCCACCAAAGCAACATACATACCAGTACTCCTTTCACACAAGTAATATGCGTAAATAAAAACATTCCCTCCCAGTAATATTTATCACCAAACCCCTCCCACCCCAGTAACTTACCACCTCCCTATATTATCTATCAAAGAAACCACCCTTGTTTTAAGGGCAGATAACCAATTCAACCTCCACAGTATATTATCATAGAACCCATCTCTAAAATGTGTTCTATGGAATTCTTTCCTCCATTGTATTGTAAACCACAGAACTTTTGCCACCTATGTTTTATACAGAGATCACCACTGTAAGGTGTATTACATAACTCCTCCCACCACATTATATGTGTAACAGAACTCACCCAGTTATTTGTATCAAAGTCCCCTCCCCCATTATAGATTGTACAGAACATATCCCGCTAAACTATCACATAACTTCACCTACCCCAGTTATATGCATTATAGAACTCATCCCTGTATCACAGAATTCTTTCCTAATCAGTGTATAACTGAAATTCTCCAATCCAACTATGTAATATATGACATAGGATCCAGTGCATCCCATAATATGTGACATAGAACCCATCCAGCTGTATAATATATGAAACAACACCCAGCCCACCTCATAATATGTGACAAAGAACAGATCCTGCCCTCTGATATGTGACACAGAACCTATATCACCCCTCAGTATGTGACATATTATGTCCCTCCCTATATTATGTGGCATAGAACCTATCTCACCATGTGACATGCGACACAGATTCTGTCCCTGTGATATGTGACATAGATGCAATCTAGCTCTATAATATATGACACAAAACCCATCCCACCTTTTAATATGTGACATAACTGATCCCACCTTGTGATATGTGACATAGAACCTATCTCACCCGTCAATATGTGACATAGAGCCAGTCCCTCCCCATATTATACGACATAGAACCCATCCCACCTTGTGATATGTGACATAGAATTAACCCCATCGCATATTATATGACAGAGAATCTGTCCCTGTGGTATGTGATATAGAATTCATTCCACCTTGTGATATGTGACACAGAATTCACCCCACCTCATTATATGTGATGTAGATCCCATTCCACCATCTGATATGTGACATAGATACCACCCTAAGCCCATAATATGCGACATAGAATCTGTCTCTGTAATATGAGACATAGAACCCATCCTACCTCCTAATTTTTGACATAGAACCCAGCCTACCTCATTATATCTGAAAAAGAAGCCACCCCTCCCCCTGTGATATGTGATACAGAACCCATCCCACTCCAAAATATTTGACATCACACTCTATAATATACAGCATTATTATTTTTAACCCTGGGAAACTGGATAAAACAGAACTTATCATCCACTCCCCTCACATTCCACCTCACACCCCCCTGACGTATTTCTGGTAATACCAGAATTCGGCCCTCCCCTCATGCATGTTGTTTTCGCATCACCTTCTGCCCTCTTTTTTACCTTCTATATTTGGAACATTTCCAGGTCCTGTCACTCCCACCTGCGTAACATCTACAAAATCTGCCTCTATTTGTCCCCAGAGACCACCTAACTTCTTGTACATGCTCTTATCTACCCTTTGGACTACTGTACCATCTTTCTCTCTGGTATTCCTTAAACCTGAATCTCTCCTCTGCAATCTTTTATGAATGCTGCAGCCAGACTTATCCATCCTTCCCACCACTCCTCCTCTGCTGCCTTTCTTTGTTGTTCTCTTGACTTCCCTACTCATAACCTCGTCACACACATGGCTCCACAACTTTTCTAGAGTTACCCCGACTCTCGTGATTGGTCTTCCCATTCAGAATGGTCATCTAATTCGGCTTGATCCTACTTTCTGCTCTTTTAAAACAGCAATTAAAACCCATCTTTTCAAACTTGCCTACCCATGTTCTTCTGTCTTTTCTGTCATCTCTTAGATTTTAAGCTCTTCAGGGCATGTTCTTCTCCTCCTTCTATGTCACTGCCCATATCTGTCATTTGCAACCCCTATTTAATGTACAGCGCTGTGTAATATGTTGGTACTATATAAATACCGTTTAATAATATTAATAAAAATAATAATAATTACCGTATTTTTTGCCGTATAAGACGCTCCCATATAAGACGCACCCAATTTTAAAGGAGGAAAATCTAGGAAAAAAATGATTCTGAACCAAATACTGTACTATTCCCCTTCTGATCACTCATGTGCCATTCATACCGTATTCCCCTTCTGATCACTCTGTGCCAATTTAAATTATTCCCCTTCTGATCACTCTGCCAATATAAATTCCCCTTCTGATCACTCTGTGCCGATTTAAATTCCCCTTCTGATCACTTACTGGTACCTTTTATTCCGCCGGGGAACTCTGTTAGGGCAGGGATCAGCTTGCTTCCAGCGTACTTCCGGGTTCAGAATCGCGGGGTCGCGTGTGCCGGCATCTTCTCGCTCTGCTCTGCAGGAAGCAGGAGACACACGCTGCAGCCAGCATCGAGGAGAGGAGACGCACGCAGGATCGGGGTATCGGGTGAGTATGTTATTTTAATTATTTTTTAACACGGTGTTTCTCGTATAAGACGCACCAACTTTCCCCCCCCAGTTTTGGGGAAGAAAAAGTGCGTTTAATACGGCAAAAAGTACGGTATAATAAAACCCACCACATGATTTGAGGCATAGAACACATCCTCATAATAAGCATGATTTATCAACCAAATGCGCATATGCTCGCTGCATGCAAAAACACGCTGGTCATCAAGTTCTATTACCGCGGGGGCCGAATTCTAGTGAACTTGCCTGCCGGTTTCCTGCAAAAATGATCAAAGATCTTGAATAGGCCAAATAAGGCGATTAATTTTCAGCTGCGCGATTCAGAAGGAGATGTTAAACTCAATGGTGAGGTGATAGCAATTGATTAGCGCACACCTGCTCCCTGTTCTGTGCGCATCTTCAGTCGATTACAGGTTAGTTTGAATCTTTAGTGCTTGATTTTTGTGTGTAAGTGCTACTTTTTAAATGTTACATTCTACTCTGTCACAAACTTGCTTCATTTATAGTTAAATTTGTTGTACTTGTTGTTTTGATACTTTTTCTTTATCGGGCAAGAATCTGGCGCGTGTACAGCCAGCGTAATTCATATTCCATAGATCCGTCCTGGCAGATCCACAAACGATGAACTACGAGCGATCCTAATGCAAGGGAAGGGGGAGAGCGCACAGCAGGGTGCCGCTCTGTCGTTCTTCCCTCTCCATAGAGCAGAACAGTGCTGTATGTACAGCACTCGTTCATGCATTGTGCGGTTCTTATCATTGGAAAGGATCATAAAAGATTCTTTCCAACGACAAGAATTGCATGTGTGTACCCAGCTTAATTTTTATCAAGCTGGATATATACTAAGTAGCACTTTCAAATATGTCATCACACAATAGTATGAGTGTAAAAAAAATGTGAACAAACATTTGTGACCTGATTAAAATTTCATTCTAGTTTGGCTTTAGAGAAATCAAATATTTTAGTAAAGGATTATGGGCAAACATGGTATAATATATGTATTAAGAAACATTTAGTGATTTCACTTGTGTGTATGTCAAAATACATTTAAATGTATATAAATACATATGCATTTTCATTAGTACTATTTTAACTGGACTGGTTTGTGTGTGTGTGTGTAATGTTTTTGTGCCAGGTTTGTAATTACAGTTTCTTTTGTTTAGCAATTCTTCAGCAATGTTTTGTCATTTTTTCCACAAGTATTGAGTACAAATGTCTGCATGGTTTCCACTCCAAACTGCTACTTGACCCCCCTCGTTGCCTTTCTCCTATTGTCACATTTTGGTATTTGAATGTATTATGTACATAGTCCTTTTCTGAATAAATTGTCATGGTTTTTATTTCTTTGTTTTTTGTTTTTTTAAATAGTCTGACATTTGCACTCATGTTGATTTGCTGCCACACAACTCCTCTGTTCATTTGTAGTAGTGTTATAGGTTTGTTCACGTTGTGCTGTGCTGCCCCTATTGTATAAAAGCACACTTCCACTTGTTGTCCAAACAGGTTATCAATTAGCTGTCCACCTGAGTTGCATACACATTCCAACACACCTGATGGTAATGGAAGGAGGTCCAGGTTGCCAAGCACAACATCAAACCACATTTTTTGACAACCTCACAAGCAGGGTCAGGCACTCTTGGAAATGACTAGATGTTGTGTTGTTGCTCAACTTAATTTTACTCAATAAATACACTGTGTTGTATGCAATATTTAGGTGTTTACACAAAACAAATAGTACTAGTATATCAAATTTCCAGAGACAAATCCAGTTTGTCCCAAACATTTTCTTGCTTTTCCATCCCTTCAGGGTGTTTATGCAGGTTTAAACGACATTTTAGACCTTGGCCAACTTTATATTGACTTACTCAACTCAGCTTGGTAGTAGACGCACATAAAGGTGGATTCCTCCTTTAACCAGAAGCAATATCATCCATGAATGTTGCTTGAAGCCAAGCCCATGACATCAGAAATCATAGGAAGGTTTTCTAAACCGATAGAACACAGTTCAAATGCATATAGCGGGTCTGCCTTGGCGCACAAATGTGCGCATCACACTCCTGAAGTTTGGCGCACAACTATGCACATTAAACAACTGAGTTTTAAAAAGACATGTGTGCTGTTTTTAGTCTTTCAAACAATTCAGAGAAAGGAACAGCTTAAAAACCATCACAACTGACTTTTTAAACTGTATGTCCTGGGAGATCACGTAACAACAAACCCCCCAAAAATAAACAACAACGTTTTAGAAACAATATACACATACACAATCACACAAACATATATATATATATATACACACACACATATGTGTGTATGTATATATATATATATATATATATATATATACACAAACACACACATATATATACATATACACAAACACACACATTTATATATACATATAAATACACACACATATACGTATATATATACACACACATATATACATACATATATATATATAAATATAAATATATATATATATATAAATATACACACTATATAATAATAATAATGTTATTATTGAAGTATATATTTATATACTTATATATATATCTAGATATACACACACATATATATATATATATATATATATACACACACACACACACACAAATATACATATATAGCCATAGAAGCAAATAAGAACGTGTGTGTGCTTGTGACTTGTGGGGAAAACTAGTCCTTGCTTGTGACTTTTGGGGGAACTTCTAGTCCGGTGGCAAGGCCGAACATTTGAACACCACAAACATTTTTTTTTAGGGCTAAGTGAAGGATATGTGCCATTAGAAAGAAAGAAATTCTGGCCAGTGTCAAACTGCCGGGAATGCGTGTCTCCAGCGAAGAGATCATTTCAGTTAATAACTTCCGCGAGAATACACCAGCTCCTGGAATTTAGTTGATAAATCAACTGAAGAGCTCCGATTTTAAATCGCGAATACAAATGCGCGAGAGAACTTCTGACTTTGATTGATGTATCAGCCTATGTGTGTAACAAAGACCCTTTAGTCCCTGTAATGAAAAGTCAACAATACTTAGTTCAGACTTTCTTCTATTTAGCCCAGATATATCCTATTCTCCTATGTATCATGTTACTTCTTTCATCTATCTTATATAAAATAATATATAATAACCCTTAATTTCCCTGTGATCCCTCCTCTGAAGATACATTCACATGCTAAATAACTGTCACCCTAGGCAATAGGTCGCAATAATCTCAGGTGAAAGTCTAGTGTTTCTACAGCAACTGCGTTTAGTGATCTGCCAGGTGGATTGCTAAATGACCAACCTGGGATGCCCATTTTCATTTCCTATGGGGGAAGAAGGGACACACCAAGGTGCATAAAGATAAAGAGCGCCTTTGTTCATTCTACTGTCATTTAAAAACAGTCACTGAAGACTATTAACCAGAGACAGAAATCTAGTGTTAATATGCAGCTTAATAGTTTTCTAGAGATAACCAAAGAAAAATCCAGAATTTGTCAGTCTTTTTCAGCTCTATGGTACGATTCTCCAGGGGATGTTTAGAAGTAGATATGTTTTTATGTAACATGCCTGAAAAAAATTAATGCAAATAAAGACCATAAATGTTTCCTCAGTATTAATAAAGGATATATCTAAAGATAGAACTAAGCTCCCTAAGCTCTCAATGCATGCTACACTATTACAAGTAAAAAAAAAAAAATGTATAGTATCATATATAGAAGGGTTACAAGACAGGATCAGCAACATCTCATAGCCATCTGTTTTGACACCACATGCTTTCTTATTGACTCAATGGTATAAAAGACAGGTGAATTTAACCACAAATTGATCTGGGTGACTGAATAAGATCAGCAAATTCTCAGAAATTGAACAAAAAGATGGAAATCTCTAAATTTCTTAGAATGTCAGGTCTTCTTTAGTTCTTTATTATGATATCTGTATATGCAGCAACTTTGACCGGAAAAATACTTAAAAGGGTTTTTGCTACAACCTCATCTATCCTAAAATAATAAAGAACAGCATTGGCTGACAATAATTTTTACATACACATGTCTAGGCTGCTGAAAATGAATAAAGTGTAGATGAAAGACAACCCAAGCCCCCACAACACTTTTGGATGTATGCCTTGAGGTCAACAGGGCAAATCTATAATCTTGCTAGGAATGTCCAACAAAATTGGTGCAATTTACTTATTTGAAATTTACAGTTACTAAAACATACACCTATTAAGAAAAAAGGACATTGCCATTGAAAAATTTCCACAAGACCTAGATGTACATGAATTATGTTTTTTTCATACACGTTAATGTATTCTGTTTGTATCTGTAAGGATGGAACAGTGTGAAGCCTTCTGTCATATCAATGATTGAGAGAGGAGAGGAACCATACTTGCCCGAGATGTTGCAATCTGAGAAGAAGATGATTCTGGAGAGTTATAATGGAGGTCAGTCACTTAGCATGACAAAATTCCAAATCAGTGTACCCTGTAAGCAACCCTTTAATGAATTTGCTTATTTTTCCAGTTGTGCCAAATGGTAATATTTCTGGGTACGAGGAAGAAAGTAACACGTCACATACCTCCCCACAATAGTTCTTTCTAGGCTTGATCATCCAATTGCTAGAACTCAGTTTTGTAACACATTCATTTTTCCAATTATAGACTATATTGGTAACATTCACAATTGCAAATGACTTTTTGCAGGGGCATTGGTAGGTAGTTGGGCAACAGGAGAGTGCTTTTTGTAAGAAGCCAGGAGAAAAATAGGGTTGGGGTTTTATAGTATTAAATAGCAGGAGTGCTTTAGGAATTGGAATGCTTTGTAATAAAGAATCTTTACATTTTTACAGATGTGCCCTTCAGTATGACCATATCCTCCTCCTCCTCAGACATCCTCCCACTAGACTGGATTGCACAAGATGGATTACACCCCAATTATTACACCACCAGGATTACCAGAAGTATGACATCAGGAACCCCCTTTCGCATAAAGTTACAGAAGCCAAACGGAATCTTCCCATTTCATGTCTCGCAAAGATTGGATCCATGGA
The DNA here is from genome assembly GCF_032062135.1 of Pyxicephalus adspersus. Lineage (NCBI taxonomy): Eukaryota > Metazoa > Chordata > Amphibia > Anura > Pyxicephalidae > Pyxicephalus > Pyxicephalus adspersus. Next base: position 55,940,187 of record NC_092867.1, read on the forward strand.
CAGATTTTTCACCGTCCCACTATAACCAAAGAATCATACATGAGCAGAAACCCTTGAACTTGTCCGATGTTAGTGCTGACTTCATCAAGCATGAGAGCCTTCTGTCTTGTTTTGGTGAAGAGCATCCGTTTAACTACGAGTCTCAGCTTTTCCAGGACGGGACAGTCTGCACAAAACAGTTTGTCTGCCCAGTTTGTGGTAACCTCTACACGTCCAAGTTGGGTTTCATTAAGCACCAGAAACTTCACAAAGGGCAGACCTCATTTTCCTGTGCCGAATGTGGCAAATGTTTTGCAAGTGCCTCGGATCTTCTCGTCCACCGAAAAATACACACAGAGCAGAAACCTTTTTTATGTTCCGTATGTGGGAAATGCTTTATAACAAGCCTCCATCTCACCAGACATTTGAGAATTCATGAGAATGAAAAGCCGTTTCCCTGCTCAGATTGTGGAAAGTGTTTCAGCAGCACAGGCAACCTAGTGGTTCATCAGCGAATTCATACAGGCGAGAAACCTTTTGTCTGTTCACAGTGTGGCAAATGCTTTACTCAAAAAGCTAGTTACCTCGCCCACCAGAGGATTCACACCGGGGAAAAGCCCTTTGTTTGCTTCCAGTGCGGAAAACGGTTCACTCAAAAAGCTAGCTGTATAGTCCACCAGAGAATACATACAGGTGAAAAGCCTTTTGTATGCTTCGAGTGTGGGAAATGCTTCAGCTCTAAAGTCTATTTGGTAAGACACCGGCTGGTCCACACGGGTGAAAAGCCCTTCAGCTGTTCTCACTGTGGCAAGTGCTTCACGCAGAAGGCCAGCTACCTGGCCCACCAGCGCATTCACACAGGTGAAAAACCCTTTGTCTGCACCCACTGTGGCAAATGTTTTTCACAGAAGGCTAGCTGCATTGTTCACCAACGGATTCACACGGGTGAAAAGCCCTTTGAATGCACAGATTGCGATAAATGCTTCAGCTCAAAAATCTACCTGGTAAGGCACCAAATGGTTCACACTGGTGAAAGACCATTTGCATGTTTTGATTGTGGGAAATGCTTCACGCAGAAGGCCAGCTTTAATGCCCACCAGAGAATACACAATGAAGATAAGCCCTTCAAATGTGAGGAGTGTGGCAAATGTTTCACGCAGAAGGCCAGCTTCCTGGCTCACCAACGGGTTCACACAGGTGAAAAGCCTTTTTTGTGTACTTTGTGTGGAAAATGCTTTACGCAAAAGGCCAGTTACCTCACGCATCAGCGAATCCATACAGGGGAGAAACCCTTTATGTGTACGCTTTGCGGAAAATGTTTCACACAAAAGGCTAGCTATCTGGCTCATGAGAGAATTCACACAGGGGAAAAACCCTATGTCTGCTCCCAGTGTGGAAAGTGCTTTGCTCAGAAGGCCAGTTGTATTGTCCACCAGAGAATTCACACAGGTGAAAAGCCTTTTGTCTGTGCCCAGTGTGGCAAGCGGTTTGCACAGAAGGCAAGCTGCATTGTCCACCAAAGAATTCATACTGGAGAAAAACCCTTTGGCTGCCTAGAATGCGGCAAGTGCTTCAGCTCCAAGATCTACCTGGTCAGGCATCAACTCATTCACCGTGGGGAGAAGCCTTTTCAGTGTGGGCAGTGTGGCAAGTGTTTCACCCAAAAAGGTGGATACATGGCTCATCAGAGGATTCATGCAGAGAACAAACCCTTTAAGTGTAATGAATGTGGTCGGGGTTTTGCCCAGAAGGCAAATTACCTTGCCCATTATAGGATACACACAGGAGAGAAGCCCTTTGAGTGCAATGAGTGTGGCAAATGCTTCTCCCAGAAGGCAAGCTTCATAACTCACCAGCGGGTTCACACTGGTGAGAAGCCCTTTGTTTGCAGGGAGTGCGGCAAATGCTTTTCCCAGAAGGCAAGCTATTTGGCGCATGAGCGCATTCATACGGGGGAGAAGCCATTTGTGTGCACACAATGTGGCAAACGGTTCACACAGAAGGCCAGCTGTGTGGTACACCAGAGAATTCACACGGGAGAGCGACCTTTTGAATGTGCAGTATGTGGAAAATGCTTCCGGTTGAAGAAAACCTTTGATGAACACCAGCGGACTCACACAGGAGAAAAACCCTTTCCCTGTTCTGACTGTGGCAAGTGTTTCACCAATGCTGCCAACCGTATTATCCACCAACGGATTCACACTGGGGAGAAGCCTTATGCCTGTTCGGTTTGTGGGAAATGTTTTACTCAAAAAGCAAGCTTTGTGTCCCACCAGAGGACCCATACAGGGGAAAAGCCCTTTGTGTGTTCTCATTGTGGCAAAAGTTTCACTAGTGCCTCCAACCTTATAGTACACCGGCGTATCCACACTGACCAGAAGCCATTTCTTTGTCCAGAATGTGGAAAGTGTTTCACCTCTAAGATTTACCTGGTTCGCCATCAGATTATTCATACTGGCCAAAAGCCCTTTGAGTGCACCGAGTGTGGAAAATGCTTCACACAGAAAGCCGGCTATGTGGCACACCAGAGAATTCACACCGGAGAAAAGCCTTTTGTGTGTACTCATTGTGGTAAATGCTTTACCCAGAAGGCAAGTTGCATTGTTCACCAGCGAATTCATACTGGTGAAAAGCCTTTTGAGTGCTGCCAATGCAGCAAGCGGTTCAGCTCCAAGGTCTATCTGGTACGGCATCAGTTGATCCACACCGACATCAAGCCCTACAAATGTTCAGAATGTGGCAAATGCTTCACGCAGAAGGCCAGCTATAATGCACACTATAGAATTCACACAGATGAGAAACCTTTTAGGTGTTCAGAATGTGGGAAATGCTTCACCCAAAAAGCCTCTTTCGTGGCTCATCAACGGGTCCACACTGGCGAGAAACCCTTTGTGTGCACCCATTGTGGCAAATGCTTCACTCAGAAGGCTAGTTGTGTCGTCCATCAGAGAATTCACACAGGGGAGAAACCTTTTGGCTGTTCACAGTGCGGCAAATGTTTCAGTGCCAAAGTCTACCTGGTTCGTCATCAGTTGATCCATGCTGACAAAAAGCCCTTCAAGTGCGCTGACTGTGGGAGGTGCTTTACTCAAAAAGCTGCATATGTTTCGCACCAGAAGCTCCACATAGATGAAAAACCCTTTGTTTGTTCGGAATGTGGGAAGTGCTTCACCCAGAAAGACAGTTATGTGGCCCACCAAAAGGTCCATATACATGGAAAACACCTTGCATGTACCTGATAACTGCATGTAGATGCATCTTTAGCCTTCATTGTATGTTTTCTGTCACAGTAGCAGTTGTCGCAGCCAGGGGTGGATGTGTTGCTGTAGGTCTAGAAGCCTTCAGGTCAAATGGTGGAGATGTTACGATGGTTTGAGCAGTCAGTCCACCCACCACTGATACTTTGGTCTTGGTTGGATATCAGTAGTTTGAGTTTTCAGGTGACCCTTTTGTGGCAATACATTTGGACTTGGCTCTCCTACTTGCCACCAGACAAGAGTTCAAAGATGCCTCCATTCATTTTTATTGCTGATGGAGGATGTCTGTTGGCTTCCCTACAATTCTGGCTGGTGTTGACTGGCCAAGGTTGGTCAGGTAAGGTTGCTCAGGATGATTTACTTTGGATGATCAGTATAGGTCAGCGCCAGCAACATTCCCTTTTTTGTCAAAAATCTTATTGGTTGGGTATTCTGTACTATAGATCAAATAGAAAACCACTTAAAGCTTAAGACAAAGTTCAGATGAGTGGTGGAAACAGACTTTCCTGGGTGGTTTCTGCCAGTTGGCACCTCGCCAGCTGCTTGGTCGCCCCAGCCTCTGTGTTGGTTTATAACAAATGTTTAAACATTTTAATGAGCACTATTAAACAACTCGCTGCCACCCCCATTCCCTATGGGCTGCTGTAGATTAGATGCTATTTGTAACGTCTTCCATTTTGGTTCAAGGGCGCAAGAGAGCAGTAATTTTACCCCAACCTTAACAACCACCTGATCTAGCCCTGAGTGAAACAACTGGTGAGTGGACCTGAAATTTTAAGTTTTTTTTTCTTGAGTTCAACAACACCATAGTTACTGAGAAACTCACCACTTTGGGTGGACTGACAATAAATGGCCAAGATAGATCCATTATCCATGGTGGAAACTACACCATGGTACCAGCAGTATTATTTTTTTTTCCTTTTAGTTATCCTGGCAACCTGGTTTCTGAGATTGGTCCAGCCCTGGGGCGGCATATGTAACCTTTGTAGTAGAAGAGAGGAAAATAATGTTAGTTCATCACGGTTCTTTTCCTGTAATCTGGTTATTCAATTTTGAGTGTTCTGGAAATGTGTTATTTGCAAATAAACTCCTAATCTTCCAACACTACATCATGGCTGACTGGTCTTCATTACAATTTTTGCCATGATTACTGTGTCTTGAAGGGCACCGGCCATAAAAAGACTACATGAACTGAGGTTGCTGATATCCATCTCCAAATGTTTTTATATATGGTTTAAAGGGGATTAAAGTTGACATTGAGCATCTACACTTCAGAATGGGATTACTATTACCTTTTTTTTAATGTAATTTTTTTATTGGATAAGTTAAGTTTTTAAGGTAACATACTATATACAGAAATAAACATATTGATCATACACAATTGTAAATTGGTAAATTGTACAACTATCACATCCCGCGCAGCAGTAAGTTGTCCAGAACTGTTAGTGAGAGAACTAACAGTCAGTTAGAGGCAAAGTGGCCAGGCTTTATTTTGCTTTTTATTTTCACAGAAAAACATGCAAAATAAACATAGTGAAAAAATCCTTACTGCACTAAACCTGCTAGGGCCTGCTTCCTGTCTGAAATACCGTGTTTCCCCGAAAATAAGACCTACCCCGAAAGTAAGCCCTAGCATGCTAATCATGCAAGGGTGAAATATAAGCCCTACCCCAAAAGTAAGCCCTATTGGCTTCTTTTCTTCTTCGGTCACGTGGTACACGGAGGGATACCAAGAGGAAGGAGGGAGCAGAGAGAGAGCAGGAGATTTCAAAAGCACTGGAGCAAGGTGTGAAGAAATCGCAGGGTTAATTAACCTACAGTACTCTGGTGTGACACTAGCACTAAGAGGTTGGTGGATTCTCTTTTCAAAAGGTCCTTGCTGGTATTTCATTCATTAGCAGCAATGCATATTTTATTAATTGATTTTTTTTTTGCTTTTACTCAGATTTAACATGTAACTCTATGAGTCACATGTTAATTGTCAGCACATTTTCTTGTTATGTTGCACTTGTTTGCTTATGGAGCTGTGTTTTTTTCATTACTCATTTATGTCAATTCTTATTCATGACTTCTTGTATATAACAGAAGAATTCTGTGATTTTGACAGGTCACAGGTAACACAGAGGTATCTTTCTATAGCATTGTAATATTGGTTACAGGTTTGGTAAATACAGATTTTTGTACATGAATAAATATAGATTTTTGTGAGAAAAATAAGACATCCCCTGAAAATAAGCCCTAATGAGATTTTCAGAGGTAAAATAAATATAAGACACTGTCTTATTTTTGGGGAAACACGGTACCTCACTCCTGAAGTTACATAGACCCTACTACTTTGCTACACCCCCCCTGTTGATCCCGCATATGGTGAAGGATACTGGCAACTGTATAAGCAGGTGTTTGAAAAGACAGCATGGAAGATTTGATAAAACAACTTGTTTTGGCCAATGCCAATCAACAGCAGGCAAATGCCTGTGAACAGCAGCCAAATACGGAACAAAAACGTATAATGAACAGTTGCAACAAGGTCTGAGGCAGACGGAGATTCGTCAGCAAGTGGTGCAGCAACAATTACATCTAGGTCTGGAAGCCCAGCGGCATGCACATGAACAAGCGGAGGCCGACCACAAGGAACTGATAGAAATACAAGCACAGAGATACCAACACGAGAGCAGCCTGACACCGAGAGGGCGTACACCAGCTTTTCAGGATGATCCAGAGGAGTTTTTGACCACTTGTATAGTAGTGGTGTGTAGTGGATGCGTTTAGCTGTGCCCTGAAAATTAATTATGCCTAACCCTGGATCATATAGTGATTCAAAATAAAGGACAGAAAAGAGAGGGTTTTTGGCAAAAATATTGTATTGTATTGATGTAGTGATGATTTTCTCACATAACGATACAGAAAATAGACATCCTGTATGTCACAATAATTTCTTGTGGTTCATACAAGATGACTTTCAGGCCCTAGATGGCACTATATAGAGGTCAATTAACATTAGGCACATATAAATCACCATAAAATGATTTTTGCGGATATAAATCGTTAGTTTAACGGTATTACCCGACGCATTTCGCCATTCTGGGCTTCCTCAGGGGTAGCGGTAGGTCAGCGAATAACTTTTTTTTACACTCAAGTGGTTCAAGTAATCTAGGTTTACAAACATAAAATGTAAGGATTCAAAACAAGACATTGTTCATTAAATCCAGTATGCAATCACAGTTATAATGGTATGTTATCCAAATTATTTTGAATTGTAATAGGAACAAAAATTGTACCAAGCAAAGTGAGGTAGGTATAGAAATTGAGTCTATAGACATTGCATAGTTCCAATCGAGCGCATGCGCAAAGCAGGTGGATGTTAGAGTTCTGAGCCTGCTCTGCTCTACACCGGGACAATTAGGGCTGTAGCGTGCACATCAGGCAGTGGTTCTGGCATCCGGAGGCTCCCTGAGCGAGAAGCAGTACGGAGGGATGCTTGCTGTTGAAGAAACTCAGATGCCGACTCACAAGCCAGCAGCAGCGTGTGTTAACACAGGCAGCCTCAGGATGCAGGAAAGCCAAGATGGCAGATTCCTCCCTTCACATGTGTCAGGAAAAGAGCGAGTGTTCTAGTGAAACAGATGTATACAGGGAGCCTGCTTTCAACACCAGTTGTACAATCACAGCCTTCAGATTCAGAAAGCTTTTTGGAGAAATTTCAGGTAATGTTACATACAGCATTGGAGAGTACTACTAAGAAAATTACAGAGCACTTTTCAAGGGAGTCAAGAGAGCTGGGCCAGCGTACAGTACAACTTGAGGGGAGAGTAGATGATGTTACCACTGTCCTAGAGGGGCATGAAGAGGATATTATTATAACTATATTTGAAACAGGAGGTACAGCTTTTACATCATAAAATAGTGGATTATGAAAATAGGGCGCCCCGCTCTATCCTTCGCATACGTGGCTTACCAGAAAGCATAATCGATCTCAATACAACAGTGACTGCCATTTTTTGTGAAATATGTGCTGAGATAGCAGTGGAAAAGCTAGAATTGGATTGTGTACATCGGACATTAGTAAAAACAGAAGCTGATGGTCCACCAAGGGACATCGTGGTTAAGTTGCACTACCCCCATGTCAAAGAAGCGATAATAAAGGCAGCCAGAAAGATGAAACCCCTCACTTTTCAAGGTCATAATTACCAGCTTTTTATGGACTTGTCTCCAGCAACGATACTGTGTCGCAGAGAGATGAAACCATTCCTTCAGATCCTACAGAATCAGCAGATCCCTTATAGATGGGGCTTCCCCTTAAAATTGTTATTTACATATGGGGCAAGTTACTAGCTATCTATTCAGTAGAGGAGGCCATAAATCAGTTTCAGGAAATGGGACTTTATGCCTGTGATCAATATGGGAAACCATGCCATGTGGAAAATCCTAACCCTCTAATATCACGAAAATCTGAAATACATCAGCAAAAGAGAACGCTTGAGACTCTCTCAAAGCAATATTTGAATATTTAATTTATTTTTGCTCTCTCTTTTTCTTTCTCTTCCAGCTTTACACAGGGGTTATGGAAATAATGTTGGTCAATAATGTATGAAGGCCCATTTTCAAATGGATATAATGTTCTGATAAATCTGGATATAAATCTATTAGCCTATTCGGGATACTAATTATGTATCTGCTAGGAGCATAATTTTCTTTAAACAACTAGTTGAAAACTTAGAGAATTGCTTGATGTTACCTAATGTTTATTTGGTCCTGGTGTAGAAGTCACTGTGCTCCTTTGTAGGTTGCCAGGGATACCCCCCGCCACTTAACTAGGGGATATGCCTGACAAAATTTTCGGGGCGACAGGAAAATTTCTGTCTTATTGCATTTTTGTAATATCAGAAATGGAGGATGTGGGGCGAGAGCAGGTCTCCACTCCGCATACCCTGCCTTAGTCTGTATCTTTTCCCTTTTGTTTCCAGGGTAAGGCATATTGTACAAATGTTTGTGACAGGAATATCATCTTATATATCTAAATGGAAGGCAGATATGGGCATGTCACTGCAACAGGAAGACTGGAATCAGATATAATCTGCGGTGGCCCATAGTAGCATTAACGCTTCAGCGGTAGAAATCAATTATAAATTGATGTTAAAATGGTATATGGTTCCATCTAGGCTTAGTAAATTCCAGTGGGAGTAAATGTTTTAGGGGACGTAATAAGTCAGGAACTCTCTATCATAAATCGTGGGAGTGTCCTAAAATAAGAAAATTTTGGACGAGGGTATATCAAATAGCCTATACTTTGATGGGTCGCGCATTTCCTAAAAAAACGGCAGAGGCACTTCTGTTTTTGAAACCATTGTTCTGTACTAATGTTCAATTTAAACTGATAACGTACCTGTTCACTTCAGTCAAAATGGTTTTGGCCAAAGCATGGTGGTCTAAAGTGTGCATCAAGTTAAAAATTAAAAGGTCCTGGTTTTTGGTGAACAAAAAGATGAGAGCAATATTTACTGCTTCGGTTCTTAAATTTAAAAAAATATGGTCACCATGGATTGAGCACTATATGAATAACGGCTGGGATCGGTCAATGTTGACCATAAAGTTACATTATTATGTAGGTTGTAATATATGTTCCCTTTCAATACATGGGATTGTCAGCTGGCCTGCCCCCTGTCCCCCGTCCCCCATCCTTCCTTGGTCTTTGTGTCTTAGTGGTTGTCAATGTTATATGTAATAGTATATGTATAGTGTTGGGTATATATGTCACGCTTAACTGAGTGGTAAAGAAAAAGCAGGAAAAAGTATACTATAATTAGATAAAGTAAATTAGAAAAAAATATGAAAATACGCAGTGCTATCAGTAGAAGTGGAAAAGAAAGGAAAATTCAGAAGTAGAGTCTGTACAGTTATGTTGTAATGGAGGGAAAGGTATTAATACTTTTTCTTCTCTTAATAATAAATCAATTACATGTTTGTTTTGGGTGTGATAATAGGTAAAGGGTTATAGCAGATAATTTTGTCACTGAGGAATATATGAGGTGGGTGGGAATGGGGAAGTAGTCTACAATACAAAAATGAACCAACTAGGAGTATACTGTGTATCGAGATAATATTTCTAATAAAAGATAGAGATCAAGTGATAACTAGAACTGAGAAATACCAAGGGTTGGGATAGACATATAAAATTAAATTTGAAGATTGTGTTGTATAGAGATTATACTGTTTAATTATGATTTGTTGGAAAACAAATAACGTATGACACATTTTATGTTGGCTTGTTTATTTGTATGATTAAAATGAAAACTAATAAGGAAATTGAAACAGAAATTGAGTTTATGAACATGCCTTCATATATATATCATATGTACTTAAGACCATATGTACAATAAGTTTACAGTATATTTTATTAGGGCATAAGTAGGAATAAAAATAAGACTTACATGGTTTGAGTATGGCTTAATCCTGGATAATAAAAAAACAAAATTGAGCGGGCTCATGATGGGTTGTAAGAGGGTGGAGAAATAGTCCCATAAGTTGATGTTAATTCTAGAAAATGGAGTGCTTGTTAGGTCAATAAATTAGATAGTCACATACTGTAAAACAATAGGTATATAAATGGTGGTTCAGTTTAAATAGGTGACCAATTGCAGGAAAGGAAGAGATCAGTAATAGGTTCCCACTATGGGGAGTAATCTATATACATGGTGAACTTCCAGATGAAGGATAAGCTTCCCAGACAAAATTCTATAAATAAAAGACTATTGTTAAGTAATTATAGGAGTAAAGATGGTTTAAAAGTGGATAAAGATTGAATTTGAAATACCTGAGGTGTGAGTGTCCTGTTTGTGCTGCAAGTGTGCAGCTGCTTGTCAGCGTTAAGCCCGGCTAGGGGTTTCTGTGGCGCCATCTTTGTTTATAAAGACGGCGTCCCAGGGACCTCCCATATCACCACGTGCACGTAGGCAGTGTTTTTGACCACGTTTGAAAGAACTGCATAGAGAGAAAGTTTGCCAAAAGAACAGTGAGCAGGATTGGTGGCCCCGTTATTATCTGGAGAATCCCAAAAAGCTTATTATGACCTGAGGCCATCGGAAGCAAAAGACTATGTCCGCCTAAAGGCAGAAATACTGGCATGGCTGGGTGTCACCCTGGCTGTCCGGGTCCAACCTTTGTGTATACCTAGTTTTATTGAGCAGGAAAATCTCCCAGATCACAAATGTATGACCTGATCCATCTAACAAGGAGGTGGCTACAACTGGAGATGTTGTCAGGACCTCAAATTGTAGAACGGGTAGTCATGGACCAGTTCTTAAGATCCCTCCCTGTTTCCATACAAAAGTGGGTCATGGAGACCCGTCATCAGCAGACAAACTGGTGGACCTAGTGGAAAGGTACTTGGCTGCCGAGAACTTAAATGCCTCTCTTCAGTACTCACGGACTTTCCACCCCAAGACCAGACCATCCCCAGCTGTGGGTAAGATTGAACCAAGAGATGGGAATGGGAAAGTTAGCCCCCAGGAGGCAGCCAAACATCATGTATGGAAGTATATTATGATGACAGTGTCATTTGAGACCTCCCTAGGCAAACTCTGTCATCAGGTGGGGTTGGTTGCCCACTTACCTTATGGTGCCATCATTGGGAAGGATTTTCCCAAATTTCGGGAACTCTGGTATCACCCACCCAATGCGGCGCTGACATCCTCAGAGTCAGAGGCTAATGAGGAGATCTCTGATGATGGGGAGGACACTATGTTTTCCTTTGTCTGTGCTAGCAGGGGAACCAGTTATTCTTAGGGAGGAATCTGCCTCCTCAGGAGAGAGCCAGCAAACCCTTGGCTTCTCTGACTTTCAGGTACAAAGAGAAAATTTTGTTACAGAGCAATTGAAAGACCCAATTCACAAAGGGGAGGAAACCATTGAACAATTAGTGGTACCCAAGCCGTACCGAAAATTGGTGTTAGACCTGGCCAATGAGCACCTCCTAGGGAGGCATCTGGGGGCTGAGAAAACCAGAGAGAGAATAATCCAGAGGTTTTATTGGCCAGGGGTTGCCAAGGAGGTAGAGATGTACTGTGTTTCCTGCCCAGTATGTCAGGTGTCTGCCTCAATGCCACATTTTCGTAGCCCTTTGGTTCCCCTCCCTATCATTGAGGTCCCTTTTTTAGAGGATTGCCATGGATTTAGTTTGCCCATTGCTAAAATCAGCTAGGGGCCATCAATATATTCTAGTCATAATGGACTATGCCACTATACCAAACTCTTAAAGGTGGAGCAGCTACGCACATTGGTGCATCACCCTCAAACAGACGGCTTCGTGAAATGGTTTAACCAAACTTTAAACGGATGTTGCAGAAGGTAGTAGATAAGGATGGGAATCGTTGGGACTGTCCAATCCCATATCTGATGTTTGCTATCAGAGAGGTTCCCCAGTCCTCAACCAGATTCTCTCCCTTTGAATTATTATATGGCAGCCCAGGGGACTGTTGGAGTTTGCTAAAGAAACATGGGAAAGTGAAAGTTCCCCTCATAGAAGTGTCATCGAGAATGTGGAGCAAATGCAGGACAGAATTGCACAGGTAATGCCCTTGGTTAAAAAGCATCCGGCCCAAGCACAGTTGAACAGAGAATTTTTAACCGGGGTGCACGTATCCGTACTTTTACCCCTGTGGATACAGTTTAGGTTCTAGTTCATCCGGTGGAAAGTAAATTCCTAGCCAAATAACAGGGCCCCTATGAGGTTATGGAAAAATTTAATGACGTAAATTATAAGATTAGCTAACCTGGTAGGTGGAAACCAGAACAGATTTACCATGTGAATTTGTTAAAACCATGGAAAGAAAGGGAAGCATTAACAGTGAGGACCACAGAGCTACCTGCTCAGTCTAACCCTGTAATTCCTGAAGTCTGAATACGGGACACCTTGTCAAAGAGTCAACAACAGGAAGCAGATTGTGTGCTCCAAAATAGGGATATGTTCTTTAACTTGCCTGGACGAACATAAATGGCTACACATGATATTATCACCCCTCCAGGTGAACGGGTAAGATTAAAACCCCAGAGAAAAAAAGGAAAGCAGAGTAGTACAAAGTACAAAACTTTTAAAAACTTATTGATATATTAATCAATATACACACAGTGAAATTATTATCTTTCTATACTCATTTTGATCAGTAGGGAAAGTCAAAAACTTGTGTATAGTTCACACATTAGAAGGCACGGTCTCAACCCGGCGCATTTCGCCCGTGAGGGCTTCCTCAGGGGATACAGAGACCCTGAAATTGCAGTAATGATATAATTACAATCATAGTTTAAGTACTTGTATAATATACAAAGTAGAAATGGGAAGAAAGATACAGCAATTCCTGCGACACTTAGAACCATTAAATAATTTACAATAGGGTAAACCTTACTAATATGGAGTATTGGAATTGTGCCAAGTAGCGATGGGTAGTTAATGATTGGAATTCCAATCACCAAATATGTTTGGATGTTCAGAGGAGGAAAAGGGAATTATAAGGAATATAATGCAATAAAAACAAATCAGATTAAGTGTTAAATGATCTGAAGATAAAAAAGCTTTACTTGGGTGTTTGAAGTAATAGCTGGACAGCTATATTGGACATATAATTTCTTTCTAATGTTGGTTTAGGAAAGATCTAATAGGGAAATAATAATAGTGGCGTAATGGTTTGTAGAGTAATAGAAAAAGTATAGACATTGGTTTTAGTTGGTACTAGTTATAGTACTTACTGTTAACTGTTTTATAGTACAGTAGCTTTAATATAGTAGTTACGATTCCTAATTGTCAGGAAACTCTGTAGAGAGATATAGTTCAGTATATATAGCCAACAATGGGGTTATGTATATATATATATATATATATATATATATATATATATATATATATATATAGATGTAATAGGTGAAAAGGTCCACATTTTGGTAATAGCATTACTTGTCCCGTTAAAACTTTTTCAGCAAACTTTAGATCGGAAGGGTAAGCGGGGCATGTGTATACATATATATGTACACCCATATATCTAAATCCTGCAGTGCATCCAGGAATAGCACACAATGCCCCTGATTCATCAATAAAATCCATGCTCGCTGGAAGCGCGAAAGTACGCGCGGCCATCGATCGCGGTTTACCGCGGTCCGGACTCGAGTGTGCGCGTACACTCGCCTCACTGCCAGCCGGATTCCTGCCTTCATAATATAATGTGTCTGCCATTAGAAAGAATGATTTTTTAGGGGAACAGTGACTTTTAATGCAAGCTCGCCAGTGTAAAGCTGCCGGAGATGCGTGGCTCCGGCCGCGAGCTTTTTCAGTTGCTGAATAGCGCTATGGCGTACGGTTTCGGATCGCGAATACGAATGCGCGAGCGATAATCCGATTCTGCTTGATGAATCAGGGGCAATAAGCCAACAACAAAAATCAAAATTAAATGTTGGAAGGAAATATGTGAGTCCGTTGAGACCATCTAGTAAAATAAAAAACTGAACTTCAAAAAGGTATTTTTTACAGAAGAAGGGGTTACTAACTTTGTCTGGTGGAAGGGGGAACCCTCGGCAGCCATCCAAATGGAGGACTCGGGGTCCCGCTGGTTAGGCCTTAAATAGTAATTTACCTTTTTTTAAAAAGAATCCAACGCCTTAAGAAAAATACTCTTGAAAAAGAGCCTACAGTCATAATCTTTTAAGCCTATCAAAAAGCTGAGGTTCGAGTGGTGGAGCTTGTGACTTACCAGACCAGACAATGTAACTTAGCAGTGCGTAGCAAAGGAAGAACCCTGGTAAGGTAAACAGGCCTTACCTGCCAGCTAGGCATGTTCCAATTGCTCCAATGCAGTTACTGAAGGGCTGGTCCAATTGCCATCTGTCCTTCCTGGGTTTGATCACCAAATGTCAAGGAAGAAATTAATTAATTAAAGAAAACCTCAGCTGCTAGGTTAATATTACGATTGTAAGAGAACAGACACAGACACCAGTTCCGATGGAGTTGCTGTTCTGGTTTGTTCAGAAAAACATAGTGTTATTTATACAAGTACAAAAGTAAATAAATGTTTGAAGTGACTATTCAGGAACCCTGGGAGATTGATGGCCCCAACAGTTTACAACCCTGATATCCTGGGAATCTCTTCACACCTCCCCAGGTGCGCCATTGTTCTTACTATCACTTTAGACAAAGATAGGAAACTAGTTGTGTCACACTTTTACTGTTCCTCACTAAAGCACAGGCTTCACTTTCCTGGGCATGCTTGCAGTTCTGTTGCTGGGTGTGCCTCAGTTTCCAAGCTTTATCAACTCCGTCCAATCCACTGGCCAATCAGGAAATAGCCTCTTGATCTGCCCTGGCATTTTAGCTAGCTCACAGACTGTATTTTGTGTTCGTGCAATGTGTCTCGATCCCCTAGTTCTGTGAGATAGTTCCTGTTCACCTGTGGCTAAATTCAGTGTTTTCTCCATCCAGCTCCTGTGTTAACCCCTCGTTGTCTAGTCTGTTAGTTCCCAGTCATCTTCCCTGTGCTGTTCCAGTGTTCCTGTCAGTCTCCGGATATCCCTGAGTCTTCTGTGCCTCCTGTTGCTTCCAGTGTCTCCTGTGTTCCCTGTGCCCACAGTGGCCCCTGTGTCACTAGTGTCTGTGTCCTGGATCCCTGGCAATTGAGCTGACCTCTCTTGTTTGCTGCCTGTCTCGACCCTAGCTTTCCTCGACTATCCACCTGCCTTGTGATTTTTTACCGTGCTTGCCCACCGTGGTGTTGCCCAATGACCACAACCTCTGAGCCTTGGCCCTTCTCAGGGCTCACACCACCTCCATACAAGCTGAGATAGTTCCTGTTCTATTTTAATCCATTGGTTTCAGTCAGCATGTCTAAACCATTTCACCACTCTGGCAAAATGTATTGTGGTATAATACACAGAGGGGTCTGGTACTCCCACTCCTGCTTGTTTCTTGGTTAGACGAATGATTTGAAAACCTAGTCTGGGTTTCTTATGAGCCCATATAAATTGAGTAAATAGTGCTTTCAGGTTGTGGAAGAATACAGCTGGAACTTTATTGATTGGTAGTGCCTGAATCACAGATAGCAATTTAGGCAAAACCACTATCACATTCTTTCCCATGACCTGTCCACCCTTATCCTTGGTGACTTTATTGTTGCAGTGGATGAGCTCAACCATCCTTCACCAGCAAAACTGCTCTCTATTACCTCCTCCTTTGGACTCGCACAGAACATAAATGCCTCCACACACATCGCCGGACACACTTTAGACCTGATATTTTCCAAACTCTGCAACCTAACCCTCCTGGACAACTCGCCATTTCACCTTTCTGATCACAACCTTATCACCTTCAACCTATCGAACTCTTGCCCCCCTTTGCCATATCCCAGACCTGGTCAATGGCAGAGAGATATTTGTAACCTTGACCACAACCTATTCCCAAACTGCCTTATGTCTTTAACCCCCACCCTCTCTAAAATCACATCTCTGGATAGGGCTGCCACACTCTCTCTGTGGCTCCGGATAAATTTGCCCCTGCCACCTTCCGCTACCCCCGTCCTGCTAACCCCCGACCCTGGCACAACAATCACACCAAACATCTGCTAAAGACTTTTCATGCAGCTGAGCGCAAGAGGAGGAAATCTGGCCTCAGCGCTGACTTCATGGACTACAAAGCCAGACTACAACACTTTAACACTGAGTTAGCTGTCACCAAGCAAAAATATTTCTCCACAGTCATTTCGTCTCAAGCTTCCAACCCACGCAGCCTCTTCTCAATAATTGACTCCCTCCTAAACCTCACACCTGCTCCCCCCAAAACTACCTTTTTTTGCCCAAGACATTGCCACCTACTTAGAGATAAAATTGACAGAATCATACATGATGATTCTGTTCACCGGGCCACTCCAATTATATCCACCCCTTCCCTTTGTAAACCATCACTGTCCTCCCTGTTATTTTGGATGAACTCTCCTCTTTTCTCTCAACATCTCCATCTACTACCTGTCCGCTTGACCCAATTCCCTCTGATCTTTTCCTTGCCGATTCTTCCACCCTGGCCCCTGCCCAACCAAACTATTCAACCTCTCCCTTTTTACTGGTATTTACCCCTCCGCTTTTAAACATGCCGTTATCCTCCCTATCCTAAAGAAACCCTTACTAGACCACTCAATACTATCTAGCTACCATCCTATTTCTCTTCTTCCATATGTATCCAAACTTCTTCAATGCCTTGTCTTCAAAAGACTCACTGATTACCTGAGCATTAACTCTCTACTTGACCCTCTCCAGTCTGGCTGCCCATTCTACTGAAACAGCCCTTTCTAAAGTGGCCAATGACCTCATCAGAGCTAAGTATCAAGGCAACTTTTTCCTCCTCCATGATCTCCTTGATCATCAATCATGCGCTCTATTGGTATCAATGACAGTGCTCTCTCTTGGTTTGTTTCCTATCTGTCTGACAACACCTTTCAAGTTTCTTTCAACTGTAATCCTTCTCTCCTACTCTCCTCCTTGTTGGTGTTCCCCAAGGGTCAGTCCTTAGACGAGTTCTCATTTCTCTGCACACCTCCTCTCTCGGTAGTCTCATATCCTCCTTTGGCTTACAGTACCATGTGTATGCTGATGATACTCAAATCTATCTGTCCACTCCTGACTTGTCACCCTCAGTCCTAGATAAGGTCTGATGCTGCCTGTCAACCATCTCATAATGGATGTCTGACAGATTTCCGAACCTCAATCTAAATAAAACAGAACTCATCATCCCCCCTCCCTCAAATTACAAATCTCACCCTGACATGACAAAGAAAAGGCAGCAAAAAGAGGAAGTGTTTTAATCATGGGAGATTTCAACTGCCCTGACATTGACTGGAGTAATGGCAGGAACAGCAATAGGGAGGAAATTTGTGAATTTAATACAAGATAATTTTATGGTACAGTTTATAGAAGCCCCAACTAGAAATGATACTCTGCTGGACCTAGTTCTTTCTAACGATGCAGAGCTTATAACAAATGTGCAAATAAAAGAGAATGGGCAGCAGTGACCATATTATGATTTCATTTAATGTTAGCTGTAAACAGGAAGCAAAAACAGGAAAGAAAAAAACATTTAATTTTAAGAAAGGGCAGCTCTCTGTAACTTGGACTGGGAGACAATATTGTCCTCAAAGAACATAGAACAGAAATGGAAATGTTTCAAGTCTGTTCTACAAAAGCAAACTGAAAAATATATTCCAATGGGTCATCGGTTTAAGAGGCTAAAATTAAAACCTATGTGGCTTACAGCTGATGTTAAAAAAGCCATAAGGAACAAGAAAAGGGCATTTCAAAAATATAAAAATGAAGGATCACCTTCATCATTTGAAACCTATAAAGAATATAACAAAAGATATAAAAAGGAGATAAAATGTGCAAAACTTCAAAATGAAAGACTGATTGCAAAGGAAAGTAAGGCAAACCCCCCAAAATTTTTCAATATATTACTAGCAAAAAGTTCTGATCTCAGCATGTAGGCCCCTTAAAGGATGTCGCTAGGTTGGTAACTAGGGATAAAGATTTACTAAACACTTTTTTTTAGCTCTGTGGACAGTGGACAGTATACACGAAGGAAAATGGCGGAGCTCAAGTCCAAATTCATAATAGCAATGTCACTGCCTTAAATGAGTCACAATGGCTCAGAATTGATATGATTGAGAAACAGCTGGGAAAATTAAGGTTGACAAAGCACCGGGACCTAATGGATTACATCCATTTCTAATTTTTAGAGACTCTTTAGTCACTGGCAAGGTACCGATGGATTGGCGTAAGGCCAATGAGGTTCTTATCTTCAAAAAGGAAACAAAGTCATTACAAGGTAACTACAGACCCGTTAATTTTACGTCCATAGTTGAAAAGGTCTTAGAGAGTTTGATAAAGAGCCACAAAGAGGAGTTTCTGCTGGAAAATAATAAATATAAGTGATAGTCAGCATGGCTTCAAGAAAGACAGAAGGTGTTAAACAAATTTACTTTCTTTTTATGAGGAAGTAAGTAAACAGGTAGCCAGTGGAATAGCAGTTGATATAGTGTACTTGGACTTTGCTAAAGCATTTGACACTGTACCCCACAGACGGTTAATATGCAAGTTGGGGTTGATAGGTTTAGAAAAGTCAATCTGTAAATAGATAGAGAACTGGCTTAAAGATCGCATCCAGAGAGTTGTAAATAATGATTCATACTCTGAATGGTCTAGGGTTATTAGTGGTGTACCCCAGGGTTCAGTGTTGGGACTTTTACTGTTTAACATCTTCATAAATGTATAGAGTTTGGGATTAAAAGTACCATTTTCTGTGCTTGCAGATGACACCAAACTATAATGGATTTAAGTCCATACAGGATGTCTATAATCTACAAGCAGACTTGCATGTACTCTTTGATTGGGCAACCAAGTGGCAAATTACATTTAATATAGATAAATGTAAAATTATGCACTTGGGAGCTAACAACATGCATGCTTCAGACTATCTAGGGGGAATACATTTGTGGGAGTCAGAAATGGAAAAGGATCTGGGGGTTCTGGTAGATCATAGACCTAATACCAGCATGCAATGCCAAGCTGCAATATCTAAAGCTAGCAAAGTACTTTCTTGTATTAAAAGAGGAATAGACTGCAGAGATGGAGACATAATCCTGCCCCTGTACAAAGCATTGGTCAGACCACATCTGGAATATGCAGTCCAGTTTTGGTAACCAGTTCACAAAAAGGACATTGTGGAATTGGAGAGTGCAGAGAAGGGCAACTAAACTAATAAAAGGAATGGAGGAGCTAAGCTATGAGGAGAGATTAGCTGAACTGAATCTATTCTCGCTTGAGAAGAGACGTTTTAGGGGGGATATGATCACCCTGTATAAATATATAAATGGTCCATATAGAGAACTCTCTCCCCCATTTTTCACTTCGAGATCATTACAAAGAACAAGAGGGCACTCTTTGCGTCTGGAGGAAAAGAAGTTTAAGCTCTGTATAAGGAAGGAATTGTTCACTGTAAGGTCTGTGAAAATGTGGAATCAGTTTCAGCAACTACTATAGATTGCTTTAAGAAAAAGCTAGATGTTTTTCTAGAAGCACAGAATATAACTGGCTAATAAGGCTTTAAAGTAAAAATAACAGTGACTGTTGATCCAGGGAATATCCGATTGCCTCATGGAATTAGAAAGGATTTTTTTCCCCTGTTAAAGCAAGTTGTACCAGGGTTTTTTTTGCCTTCCTCTCGATCAACTATGTCTTATAGGGTTTTATATCTAGGATGTGTTTGTTTCCCTGGTGGTTGAACTTGATGGACTTGTGTCTTTTTTTCAATCTGACCTACTATACAACTATGTAATCACCTTTGATTCTGCCCTCTCATTTACCCCCCATATTCGGAACATTTCTAGGTCCTGTCACTTTCACCTACACAACATCTCCAAAATTTGCCCCTACCTGTCCTCAGAGACCACCAAACTCCTTGAACACGCTCTTGTCATCTCCCGTCTGGACTACTGTTCTTGTCTCCTCCTCTCTGGTATTGCACTAACTCGACTCTCTCATCTACAATCTATTATGAATGCTGCAGCTAGACTCATCCATCCTTTCCACCGCTTTTCTTCTGCTGCATCTCTTTGTAGTTTTCTTCATTGGCTTCCATTTCACCTTAGAATCAAATTCAAGCTCCTTAGCCTTGCCTTCAAACCCCTTTACAATGTTTGTTCCATTTACCTTTCTGACCTAGTAAAAAAAATACTCCCCTAGCCGCTCTCTTCATTCCTCCAATGACCTACTACTGACTTCCCCACTCATACCCTCATCACACGCACTGCTCCAAGACTAGAGCTGCCCTAACTCTCTGGAATGGTCTTTCTCATCCATTTCGGCTTGCTCCTACTTTCTGCTCATTTAAAAGAGCACTCAAAACCCATTTTTTCTAACTTGCCTACCCAACCTCCTACTAACAATATATAGAATATCCCAACCTAGGTATGAACATTCTAGGGAAATAATGGGAAGGATTTATGTCCAAAATCAAAGACAAATGCCAATCACAACAATATACAGAACCTCATATTGAGACTATTATTCTCAAATTCAAATATCTTTTGGAGAAAAATGTCTCCTGTATTGAAATATTAACTACTTTCATAAATACATCTCAGAAAGCTGTAATCCCTTTGGCCTAAGGATTCAGCTATTTCCTAATGTCAAAAATATTAACAAGATCAGCTCACCTTGGGAACAGATACTAAATAAATGCTCAGAAGACCTAATGCTTTTAATAATTCACTACTTAGAGAAAGAATTGGTAGAGCTAGATCGGGAATTACAAAATTTACAATTGCATCATACAAACATCATTGACTCCTCAACCTTCCCAGACAAATTCAATAATCTTAAGAAACATCTAGAAAAATTCAATACGTCCATAGGTAACAAAAAAGACAAACAGCTACAAAGGGACAAGTGGGCATTTATTAAAAAGAAGGCATATAAGTGGGAGAAAACATCAGGACCCACATCCACTAATCGTGATACTAAACCAAAAGATCAAGACACCATACCCACAACTATTGAATCTATAAATCAACTCATCTTTAATCTTGAAATCACCGAAAAAAATAGGAAAAAGAGATTTTTGAGTGACAGACAATAATCAGGACCCCAAAAGAGCTCCTCCAGCACTCCTACCAACCCCCATCAACTTGACAAAATACTTTCCCCCTACCCCTCCAAATCTAGTTAGCCTTCTGAACAATACCACTCCACCACCCATATTACCAACCTCTTCTTCACAGCAAGACCATCTCCTTCTCCCATACTCTCATCCTCTATTACATTTCAATTATCTCGACCCATGCATAATACTCCACCACCTACGGGAGAGAACCTGACAAGTACCAAGAAAAATCCAACATGTGCATTTTCCGCACCATCAACAGAATCTTTCATTGCTACAGGAGCCATCCCAAAAATACAAAAATCTTTTTTAGGCTGTCTTCACCAACAGATACCATCTCCAATACAAAGAAAGATCTCCATAGACCAATTCCTAGTGAAAATGTAACAAATGTAAAGTAAAAAGTAACAAATCTTGAAGTCATTAACTTCCTCCTATAAATTATCTGAATTGGAACTAGAAGTCCTAAAATGGGCCTTTCTTTATGCCCCTTCCAAGAACTTGACAAATTCAAAATGATTAAGGACATTTACTTTAAAACTTTAAAAATAATGTTTGACAAACCTATTAAGGACCCTTTGCCATATCAACCTGACTCATATAGGGATTTCAATACACAAGACTTTAGGACACTTAATGAACCCCTATCACCCATAGACTCATTAGATACCGTATCTGCGTCTTATACAGACACCACACTTTTACTCCAAAAGAAACCCATATCCAACTTCTTTTCACCAATTTCCCCCAACCCACACATTCAAACTTTCGTGAACATGATCACGGAACAAATTCTGAATAGTGATGCAGAATTGCCAACTTTTGAAAAGAACTTTTCCCAAACACACCAACAAGCCCTAAGAAAACTCAAACAACAAAAGGACATAGTCATCAAAGCTTCAGACAAGGGTGACAATATAGTAATCCTTAATACAGCACACAGATTTGCTATCAAATCCTCAATAAACTGGATTGGTACACTAGGATCCCTGATAATAAAATATTGGAATTCAAACAAGAATATAATGAGATCATCTGGCAAGCATATTCAGAAAACAACATTGATACAAAAACTAAGGAATTTTTAACCAACAAATATCCCATACTACCTACTTTCTATCTATTGCCTAAAGTACACAAAAACCTACTATGCCCTACTGGACTCCCAATTGTCTCAGGCATTGGGTCACTAGCAGCAAATGCAAGTGAGCTCGTAGATTTTTATTTATGTCACTTAGTCACCAAACTTTCATCATATCTCCAGGACACAATTGATGTACTTAAACTTACCCACAACCTGTCAGTCCCACCTAATACTACCATTGTTACAATTGATGTAGAAGCACTCTACAGCAGCATACCACACTCATTGGGAATAAAAACTATCACCAAATGTCTTCAAAAAGCATATCCAGCAGCTCACAATCACAACAAATTGATCATTTTACTACCTATATTTTAAACAGAAACATTTTTACTTTTGATGACAACACTTACCTGCAAACCCAAGGCGTAGCGATGGGTACGCAGTGCACACCCTTGTACGCAAACCTTTTCTTAGAAGTATGGAAAAATAGTCTTTTTTAAAATCCTGCAATATACAAACAACACATCTTAATTTGGAAATGGTATATAGATGGCCATTTGAACTATTAACCACCCTAGCGGTAATCCTGTGTGACTCGGGTGGATTTTTATTGGAAAAAGTGGTAACCCCAAGTTACACTCAAGGTAAGAAAAAAAGCCCCTCTTGCTTGCGCCCCATGATCCAGAGGCGATCGAACAATTCCGCTCTGATGCCGGGGCCTTTTTGCATTAAGGTGGTGGCGGGGAAAATTTAAAGCAGATTACCGTGTAATCTGCTTTTAAATGCCACCCGGGGTCCCGGCCACGACTTTTGCATTGTGCATCACATCTAACTGCTGATGCGAGCAGCCATAGTAAATTCTGGGGGTGATGCTAGCGGTGATTTCCCGCTGGCATCACCCCCGGAATTTACTATAGCTGCTCGCATCACCCGGAAGATTTGATGAGAGCAGCAGCTCGCATCCTCCTGGTGATGCGAGCAGCAGCTGTTAGTGGATTCAGGGGGTGAGGCAGGGCGGGACATCCCCACTCTCATCACCCGGGAGGATGTATCTTTCGGGTGATGTGAGTGGAGTGATGAATTCTGGGGGTGGGAAATTTAAAAGCAGATTACAATGCAATCTGCTTTAAATAGTTTTTACAGTAAAAAACACAAAATAAAAGTATAAATACACATTTTAGTGCACCAAGCATCATTGTCCAGTGCCCTGATTTCCATTTTGCCCACTATTAGCCCTGACCTTGATCTGACCTTTTGTTGAACTTTTGATGACTTATAAATCACTTCCTGAATGTATCATTTGATCAGTTTGTCTTTGATTGTTCCTGACTGATTACTGGAGACTTGACCACATGGCATCCAAAAAATATCTCGCCTGTTTTGGAGGAACTTGAAAGCAGTGTGATAGCAATTTGGAGTCCCTTGTGGAATCGAGCGATAGCGATTCACCAGGAAATTTGTCATCAGACAGCAAAAGTGAACTGAGCATTGATTCTGAACCTGAGGTCAGTGCTGTGTGCACATGGTGCCCTATTGACCTTGATGCGGACCAGGCAGCACCACCAGGATTTCGATTTACCGGCGCACCTAGGATGAAAATTGAGGCTGAATGCGATGACCCCCTGGCATACCTGAAGTTGTTTTTGAGCAATGAAGTTATTGAAATAATTGCTGCGGAGACAAACAGGTAAGCCATTCTGTGTTTGACAACTTTTTGATATTTTTTGCTATTTTTTTTTATTTTATGCAAACATGTATGCTTCTTTGTGTTTGCTAACTTTTGAAATTTTTTGCTACTTTTTTTGCAAACATGTATGCTGCTCTGTTTTTCTAACTTTTTAAAATTTTTTGCTATTTTTTTTTTTTTGTGCGCGAGCTTTTTCAGTTGCTGAATAGCGCGACCGCGTACGATTCCGGATCGCTAATACGAATGCGCGAGCGATAATCCGATTCTGCTTGATGAATCAGGGGCATTGACTCAATCACAGTAGGAAGGATTATTATGCCAATATGTTAACATGTGCGAACAAACAATCAGTACAATACTAATTTACTACAATTTTCTGGATTGGAACATATACCACCAAACAGCTCGAAACTAAGTGGATAATAATGCTAAGAGCCACACAGGTCCCCAACCTGAAGGACAGCACTAGCTACAAATCATTTCTATAATACTTCATGTACCACTAATTAACAAGAAGACACTAATTTCAACAGGATGATAATAATTGAATCTTGAACACTACGGTTATTCTAGATATACCCCTACACAATGTAAAAATGCGTGGGTGTACATATATGGTTGTCTGCTCACACAGCTAGCACCAAATTTTATTCTATTTTAATCTATATATAAGTTCCAAGTATTACATCATATACTATTATTTACTTACATTGATTTTATAAGCATATCCAAATGTATTTAATATATTTGTTTACATGTATCATAAATATTCTAGACATGCATAGACTATTAGTAAGCAATTTATATGTATGTGCTTACTATACACCATATAAGAAATATTATATATGTAATCTTTTATTTATGCAACATATGTGTGTGCCTTGCAATGTGTATTTATATATGTATGTGCCTGAAAGTATATATATAGGTCGGCTCTCCGAGGTTGGCACTCTCCGTGGTGGATTTGGAGCTCCCGATATGTCACAGAGAATCCCCTCTCTGACGTATCGCTCAAAGTGTACACGCCCCCTCAGGTGCGGGAACGTCACAATGCCAGAAGCTCTGCCATATCAGGCGGACTTCCACATGCCTTCAGCCCGTGGGTCCAAAGCTCACTTGGACTAGGTAGGAACTCTGCTAAAACATTTTTTACACCTGCAGTTGGCTTGATATTAGTTTAGAATAAATATTTAATACACTAATAAACACATCAACCCTTCCAGGTTTGGAAGCACTTCTAAACAGCTACAGAAATACTATACCTACCACGGATGAGCACTACCCACTGGATTACCCTAAGTGATGGATAGTGAAGCCTAAATGGCCTTTCCCTCATTTTTACACTTCAACTGCATCTAACTGGTATGTATTGACACAATAAATAGTGGGCATTAGGATAATCATCAGATATTCTCCATTTATGTAACTTCATATTATATTTCATTCTTCAGCATTTAATCACTGCTGACAATACTTTATTCACATCCTTAAACTAAGGTGATCATTGTTAATAACTATTATATTATAATATATATATATATAACAAAGTTCATAAAATATATGGTACTTTTTAGAGTACATGTAACATAACACAATAATATCACTATAATGCAATATTATCACTATATGATACTATACTATACTATGTAACAACATTACATGTGATACTATGCCCCTAATTCATCATTGAAATCCGCGATCGCTGGAAGCGCGAAAGTACGCGCGACCAGCGATCGCGGATTACCGCGGTCCGGACTCAAGCGTGCTCGTACACGCGCCTCCTCACTGCCAGCCGGATTCCTGCCTTCATAATAATGAGCAATAACTTGCTCACACCCCATAGATGTCTGCTTTCTTGTACCGTGCTCCATTCAGCAATCTAGTTTCGTGACATGAGGGGGGGCCTACCTACCCTACCACTAGGTGGGGGCCTACAATACCGACAGGTTAAGTCTGGCACATTTAGCCCCCTATTAGCAGACGTAGCATCAGACATTGGGTATCTATAAGGTAATAGTCCCGTGCTAGGTGATGGCACACTAGTTAGACCTAAAACAGGCCCGGCCATTGCGGAACTCCTCTCAGGTAGCTGACATGCTGGGACTTTTACTCCCTCTTCCAAATGCGAAAAGTGACAAAATGTGAGCGGGGAGGGAACAGGTGCTAGGTGGGAGGCATGAAGGAGCTTTAATGTGCTACGTGGGTAGAATGGGAGCACTCCAACGTACCCAAAGTGCTCTGGATTTAATAGGGTTCTGGCTGGTTCTTGAAGAGGGGTGCAGCATAATATATTTTAGAATGAAGTTAGGTCCATGTAATGGGGTGGTAAGTTTAGTGTTGTACTCTGTGATCACATGGTCTGAGGGCATGTTTGAATCTAAAGGGGTACAGTGTGTGGTATGCTTGACGTAATAGGATGCAGTATGTAGTATGCTGGATGGAATGGGGTGCAGTGTGTAGTATGCTGGATGGAATGGGCTGCTGTGTGTAGTATGCTGGATGGAATGGGGTGCAGTGTGTAGTATGCTGGATGGAATGGGGTGCAGTATGTAGAATGCTGGATGTGATGGGGTGCAGTTTGTAGTATGCAGGATGGAATGGGAGTAAGTGTATAGTATATTGAATGCAATGGGGTATAGTGAAAAATATGCTGAATGTAAAGAGGTGCAGTGTGTGGTACACTGGATATAATAGGATGCAGTGTGTATTATGCAGGATGGAATGGGGTTCAGTGTGTAGTATGCTGGATGTAATGGGGTGCAGTTTGAAGTTTTCAGGATGTAATACAGTGCAATGTGTAGTATGCTAAATGGAATAGAATGCAGTGTGTAGTATGCTGGATGGAACGGGGTTCAGTGTGTAGAATGCTGGAGGGAATAGAGTGCAGTGTGTAGTACGCTGGATGGAATGGGGTGCAGAGTAAAGTATGCTGGATAGAAGAGGGTGCAATGTGTAGAATGCTGGATGTGATGGGGTGAAGTTTGTAGTATGCAGGGTGGAATGGGGTTCAGTGTGTACAATGCTGGATGTAATAGGGTGCAGTGTGTACTATGCAGGAGGGAAAAGGGTGCAGTTTGAAGTTTCCAGGATGGAATAGGGTGAAATGTGTAGTATGCTGGATGTGATGGGGTGCAGTTTGTAGTGTGCAGAATGGAATGAGGTGCAGTGTGTAGTATGCTTGATGTGATGTGGTGCAGCGTGTGGTATACTGGATGGAATGGGGTGCAATGTGTAGTATGCTGGAAGAAAATGGGGTGCAGTTTGTAGTGTGCAGGATGGAATAGGGCGCAGTGTGTAGTATGCAGAATGGAATGAGGTGCAGTGTGTAGTATGCTTGATGTAATGTGGTGCTGTGTGTAATACGCTAAATGTAATGGGGTGTAGTGTGTAGTATACAGCATGTAATGGTATGCAGCGTGTAGTATGTTGGAAGGAATGGGGTGCAGTGTGTAGTATGTTGGAAAGAATGAGGTGCAGTGTGTAGTATGCGGGATGGAATGGGGTGCAGTGTGTAGTTTGTTGGAAGGAATGGGGTGCAATGTGTATTATGCTTGATGGAATGGGGTGCAGTTTGTAGTATGGTGGATGAAATGGGGTGCAGTGTGTAGTATGCTGGATGGAATGGGGTGCAGTGTGTAGTATGTTGGAAGGAATGGGGTACAGTGTGTAGTATGCTGGATGGAATGGGGTGCAGTGTGTAGTATGTTGGAAGGAATGGGGTGCAGTGTGTAGTATGCTGGATGTAATGGGTGCAGTGTGTAGTATGCTTGATGTAATGGGGTGCAGCGTGTGGTATGCCAGATAGAATGGGGTACAGTGTGTGGTATACTGGATGGAATGGGGTGCAGTGTGTAGTATGTTGGAAGGAATGGGGTACAGTGTGTAGTATGCTGGATGGAATGGGGTGCAGTGTGTAGTATACTGGATGGAATGGGGTACAGTGTGTAGTATGTAGTCCGGCTTACCAGTCTCCTACTTGCTTAAACTATCACTAAAAGTGTTCAGGGCAGGGCCTGATGTGTCACTAGACATTTGTATTATTATTTATAAAATGTATTTATATAGCGCCAACATATAACACAGCACTGTACATTAAAAAGGGGTTGCACCAAAGGTGACTTTCAAAAATTAGTGGCGGATGTACAGGCCACATGTCGCACCGAAATTGGGGCATTGCGTGCAGATCTGCACTCCCTAGCAGGCCGGGTTGATGACCTGGAAGACAATGTCCACCATGCAAAGGAGGATATTACTGTGCTCTCTCATAATGCAGCGGAAAGGGATCAGAAAATAAGGGAGTTACAACGTTCATTAGAAGATATGGATAACAAATCCCGTCGGAATAATATAAGAGTGCGGGGTCTGCCTGAGGCTACCCGTGATAGTGACCTTAAACCAGTTCTACAGGCTTTTTTTGCTCAGGTCCTGGGGCGCTCAACCCATCGTGAAGTGCATATACATAGGGCCTTTCGCACGTCCAAGCAACCAGGAACTGCCGCCAGACCCAGAGATGTAATCTGCCAAATGGTAGATGCAGATCAGAAAGATGAAATCATGACCAACGCTAGAAACATGCGTAATCTTGAATTAGAAGGGGCCCCTCTCCAGCTCTATCAGGACTTATCATGGCAGACGCTTCAACAGCGCCGCCTCCTTCAACCTTTATTGACTGTACTGAGAGATGGCCGTATCCCATATAGGTGGGGATTTCCTTTTAGTCTTATAGTGCGCCATGAGGGTAAGACTGTTACATTACGGTCCCCTGAAGACCTAAATTCCTTCTGCAGAGATTTGGGGATTACCCGCCCGAAATTACCAGGATGGGAAAGGGAGAATCCGGAACGTTCCCGTTCCCCACCATGGCAACCGGTGGTCTCTAGAAGGAGATCCAGGGCCAACCGGAGAGAGCAGACGCCTTCTGCTGGTCAATCCCCTGCTATACACCGCAGTAGTCGTATTTAACCAGTCTGGGGAGTACCTTTATTTTCTCAGGAACTTAAACTGCCATGTTTAACTATACCTCTGCTCTTTTGCACTAGAATGTTACTTATTATGCCTGGATGTAGGTTTCCGCCCTTTTTTTTGGTGTATACCTGTGCCCTGATATATGCTCATGGTTTATAATGCAAAGATTTACCCTGCTAAGCTGAATTAGTATTGTTTATGTGCCTTACATGCAGAACTGCCCGAACCGAATATAGTCCTGGGGGGAGTTCGGGATGGCTTTCGGCTGAAGCCGGGGGGTCCCGGGTTTGCCCTGGTGTCTTGACAATACTGGTGGTCGGCGTCGGCTGACTCTTTCATGTTAGTCATGTGGATTGGATGTCTATGTTTGCTGGCCCTCTGGGCCCATGGTTTCCTTGGTTGGGGATATGCCTCTGCTCCACATGGTTGTTCCCTGTCCCCGATGGGGGGTACGCAGGGACCAGCGGACGCTATCTCCCTCCATCTTGCCATTAGGCAAGTGTTTGCTTACTGGTTAATCTTTTCTATGTTGTTTACTATTGCTATTATTTTAGAAAAGTGGTTATGTATCATCTTTCCCTCTCTTCTTTCCTCTCCCCCAAGTAACACTATTTGTGAGGGTGGGAGATCCTACAGATCTTCTCACCAGTTTTCTCCAGAACAAGCCAGCACAGGAGAAGCTCTGTCAGAGGAGCCCGGGTCCATGAATGCCCATGATGGCTACTAAGATTTTATCTTTTAATGTCAGGGGACTAAATTCTAACACAAAAAGAAAGCTGGCCTTACTAGAATTTAAACGGTTATCCCCTGATATTATACTCCTACAGGAGACTCATTTTGACAATACGGGTTCGCTGAGTTTCGCCTCCAGACTTTAACAGCAGTCTTATTTAGCTAATTCCTCTGGTAAGAAAAAGGCAGGAGTGGCTATCCTCCTGAAGGACTCACTGCATTTTGCTCTATCTGAGTCTATAATTGATGCGGAGGGGAGATACATTATTTTGAATGGGACAGT
>NC_092867.1:55970159-55976442 GCF_032062135.1 Pyxicephalus adspersus
ACAATTCTCCTTCTACTCTCCACCACATGGTACCCACACCCGCATAGACTATTTGTTTACTAATCTCCCACTCCTGAGAAATAGTATTGCTGCGGAGGTCCACCCAATCACCTGGTCTGACCATGCTCCATTTACGTTGGAGGTGACCCTCTCTCTTGTTTCAACGAGAATCTGCCACTGGCGGTTGAATGAATATTTGGTTAAAAACCCAGAAACCAGGTCTTCTATGGCCGACACTTTAAGAACCTTTTTCAGAGAAAATAAGGGTTCTGTTGCACATACTTCTACGCTGTGGGAAGCCCACAAGGCAGTACTCAGGGGTCATTGTATCGCTGTGGGGTCCAGGTTGAAACGGGATTCTAACTTACAGCGAGTAATTACGACACGGGCTCTAAAGTCTGTTGAGGCGAAATATGTATCTCACCCGTCCTTGGGTCTCCTAAGGGATATAAATATCCTCAGGTCTAAACTAAGAGCTCTAGAGCTTAGGACAGTTAGTTGGCAGATGCAGCGAACCCGGCAGCGATATTATTTTAAAGGCAACAAAGCAGACTCACTGCTTGCCCGCAAGCTGAGGGATAGACAACTACAATCCTCTCCGGGGGCTATCAGGGATAAAAAGGGGGAGTTGTGCTATGATCCTTCTCAAATTGCTTCTTGCTTTGAAGCTTATTACTCACAACTGTACCAAACGGTCCACAATGCCCAAGCTCCTATGGGTAGATCCCTAGAGCCTACTATTGAGTCATTCCTAGAGCGAGTGGCCCTCCCCAGGATTAAACCCGAATATCTGGAACAACTTAATACCCCTATAACGGAGGAGGAACTTGCGACAACCATATCTCATCTACCATCCTCTAAAGCCCCGGGACCGGATGGCTTGCCATACCTGTATTATAAAACCTTTTTGCCGGAACTCTCTTCCCACCTCCTTCAGTTACTGAATGGGTTTATGAAAGGCAAGCTGATCCCTCCCTCAATGTTGATGTCCCACATTACAGTGATACCAAAACCGGACAAAGACCCTTTAGAGTGTTCAAACTATAGACCGATAGCCCTCTTAAACTCTGACCTAAAAATCTTTACCAAAATTTTAGCCACTAGACTGTCCAAGTTCCTCCCTGCTCTTATTCATGGGGATCAAACGGGTTTTATCCCATTCAGACAAGCTGGGGATAATACCAGAAGGGTGATTAATTTTATAGATATTATTAATAAGCACAAATCCCCCTCCTTGATTCTTAGTTTGGATGCCGAAAAGGCGTTTGATCGCCTCAGCTGGCCATTCCTTTTTTCTACCCTCCACAGAATGGGCTTCACAGGCCCCATTGTGAAGGCGATTAAGTCCCTGTACACCGCTCCATCGGCCTCAGTAAAGCTGCCCCATGCATCCTCAGCTCTGTTCACGATTAAAAAGGGAACGAGGCAGGGGTGCCCCTTGTCGCCTCTGCTCTTTGCATTATGTATAGAGCCCTTGGCGGCCTCTATCCGCTCCAATCCCAATATACATGGGATCATTGTGAAAGGGAAAGAGTATAAGCTATCCTTATATGCGGATGATATCCTCCTGACTTTGTCTCAACCGCTTGTCTCTCTTCCTAATTTATGGAGGGAGCTGGAGATGTTTGGTGCAGTTGCTGGATTCAAAATTAATTCCTCTAAATCGGAAGCGTTGCCTCTTCATATCCCCATGCAGGAACTACAGCCCCTGCGTGCCTCCTTCTCCTTCATCTGGCAGGAACACTCCCTCCGCTATCTAGGGACGAATATTACCTCCACTTATGCTCAACTGTACCCCCGCAACTTTCCTCCATTGTTCAGGGAGGTAACTAATCAACTGAGTAAATGGCGGAACCACCCCCTGTCGTTGCTTGGGAGGATTGCATCGGTTAAAATGATGCTCCTCCCCAAATTGCTCTATTTATTCCAGACACTTCCAGTTAAGGTGCCGCCCCCGGCTCTAAAAAGAGTCCAAACGGAGTTCGTGCAGTTTATTTGGGCCTATAAAAGACATAGGGTGGCTCAACGTATTGTATGTACCCCCAGGGAAAATGGAGGATTGGGAGCACCAGATATTATCAGGCGGCCCACCTAAGGCATATTTTGCAGTGGACTTCCCCGTACCCCTCTAGCATTAGTGCGGAGTTGGAGTTGGAATGGGTTGCTCCTGCCCACCCCAATGTCATGTTGTGGAGCTCCTCCCTTCTGCTGTCAGAGTCGGATTTGACTGCGCCCATGGTTTTTACGAGGAATCTCTGGAGAGCTTGCAGAACCAAATATAATTTAGTGTCCTCCCCCTCGAGATTAACTTCCATAATCTAAAACCCGCAGATACCTGATAGCCTCTCGATTACAGTCTTGGTAAAATAATTGCAGAATTACAATTATTGTCACTATAGCTTTAAAATATTTTTATTGGGTTACAAAATAAAGTGACAAAGCTTGTGACCTCCAGGGGAGGAACACGTTTTTTACCCACATATTTGTGCTTTTGTCGTTCCATCTCTTATATTCCAATTAGTACAAAACTTTGATTTTTTTCACCCCGTCTTCCTTGCATTCTAAGTCCACAGCTTTCTCCTCTGACAGCTGAAGGAGGCGGGGAGGAAGGCGGTGTTACAGAAGCCTCACTGCCTTACTGCCCGCCCCCTTCAGCTGTCAGAGGAGAAAGCTGAACTTAAAGACTCAAAATGCAAGGAATGCGGGGAAGTATTACAGAAGCTTCTTTGCCTTTCTCCCTACCTTTCTTGCATTCTAAGTCCATCGCTAGAATGCGATTCTGTGCTCATGAACAGGATCAGAGCTCTGTTTCCATATGGGGACAGGTCAATGAGGTACAGCACCATGTGCGTCATCCTTATAATGCTTGTTGTCCCCTACAAGAGAACGAGCATTACACAGTTGAGACACATGGTTCTATGCCTGATTGACCTGTTCCCGTAAGGAAACAGAGCTCCGCGATCCTGTGGCCAATCACAGAATTGCATTCTGTGTCCACAGCCTCCTCCAGGGCAGGGAGTAATAAAGCCGAGAGGGTGGGAACTGAGTTAAGCAGAAGGGAAGGGAGGGAATCTGAGAATAGATTGACAGACATAGTCAATTTCAGGCGGCCATTTTCTCCCCCTCCCTCCTCATTGCTGCTGCTACATTAGAGGCTGCTGGACACTACCCCACAACCCTACCGGAGAAATCCTTTTACACTTGCAGTTCATTTATAGGGAAATTACTTTGGTACTTTCTTCATTTTTCCTGATTTCTCTGATTTCGCTTTGGGACAAAAGAACCCAGCCCGGCCCGAGTTTATTCTCAATATCAAATGCCCGTTAAAAAAATGTTGGGCACCACTGTCATAGAGAATACATTTAGTTTCAAGTTTTCTATCAAGCTTTCATGAGTTTTGTGCACTGCCATTGCAGGTTATGGTTATGCAGGTTTATGGTATTTTTGTCATTTTGCATTTATGCAATTTTCGCTATTTTTTTTATTTTTATTTAATTAATCTAATAACTGATTTTGAAATGTGGCTTTAGTTTTGGACTTTGGTTATGATCTTGAGAAAATTTTTCCGACAAAACTAAATTTTGGAATCGGATTCGTCCGGTATGATTTGCCCCCCGTGCTGATGCTGCTTTGGGTTCATCATGTTGTGTGCTCATGAATGATCACTTTTTGGAGGTATTGCATTACCTGCGCTGCGACTGATTGGAAATGCTCTGACCTGTAATTTCTGGATCCTTCTGCAGTATTTTCTTGTGGATAAGCGCAGTAATGTGAAAGCAGCAACTACCTGAAATGTAATGAAGATGTGTGAATAGAAACTTCTCCCATATAAATGACATACATGTGTACAGAATGGTCTTTTGGTAGTAAATGATATTCACTTTTTGTCTATAGGGCTAAGTTTAGATTGGTGGAATTTTACCGCAGCATTTATACCATTTTATTAATAAAAATCCTGTTTATTAATAATAATAAATCTGCAAAAACCAGTGAAAGTTTCCGCTAGAAAGATTCAGCACTTGTGCAGAACTTTCATTTCCTCAAATACCATCCTTGAGTACAATATATACATCCATCCTTGGGGCTGATTTATTAAAGCTCTTCAAGGCTGGAGAGGTTACACTTTTTATCAGTGAAGCTGGGTGATCCAGCAAGCCTGGAATGGATATGGTCCAGAATTCAAAATATTTTCTAGCCAATGGCAATTGACTTTGAAAAAATCCATTCCAGGTTTATTGGATGACCCAGCCTCAATGATGAAAGTGTTATCTTCAGCAGCCTTGGAGAGTTTTAATAGATCAGGCCCAATGTCTGGGTTTACATCTCTAGAAGCCCCTGGTGCAATATTCACCTTTGTATTACGCACATGGGAGCATTAAAATGTAAAATTGGGGGATACCAAATTGAAATCCGCCCAGCCTGAACACACCCTTAGTATTTCTCCTGTGTTTATGTGAATGTCAGGTTACCCATGTTAGACTGATAATAATGAGAATTTATTAATTGCAAAATAATCAGCCACATTGTTTATAGAACAAAGGTATTTATTGAAAAAGGAATCAAAAAAAAAAAACAGTAAAGAATATTGAAAATTTAACCGGCTTTTACATCTTTCACGAGCTGAGGTGAGGAGCATTGGAATGTGATTTATTTACCAGAATAAGATTTCTATTCTGGAACAGCCAAATAAACTTTTTCATGAAGTAACATCAAGAACTTGAATCAGTCCTGGATGTCATTGTCCGTCTTCATCCTCGAAGATGCGGACTCATTGACGTTGCACAGAAAAGCTTTAGAACAAAGAACAAGAACAAAGTGTCCTTCACCTGCAGCATTTCAATCTTCAGTAGACCCTTCCGCTCCCCTCCGGGTGGAAGCCGGCCTAGAAGAGAGGACAGTATGACCTGGTGTGTGCTCTATCTCCAGTTTCCCCACATAAAGGGCAGGTATACATCCTTAGGATAGGACAGACAACTCTGCCCTGCTCATCCTTCAGACGGTGCCTCTTGTAGATATATGGCGGCTCGCCATTCTGCCTGCAAAATCCACAGACATCTCTCACATTTTTTCTGCGGGGATCTGGAGCTGAAGCTCCGGGAGGTGATGAGTTCTGCGGAACAGAACGCATGAACCGACGAGCATTGTTGGGCTGTTGACGGTAGGTTGGTAGCAAAGGAGGTTGAGCTTCAGGAGCTTGAAAAGCAGCAGGTGGATCTTGAGCAGAAGGGGGGGGGGCAGATTCCGGGGTATACAGAGTGGTAGGTGCCATAACAGGAGGATGCATGGGGCAGAAGAAGAAGCAAGTTAACTTGGTAGGGTAGTAGTTGGAGTTGGAATTCCGCTGAACAGAAGGATTGTGTTTATCCATGGTGTCACCTTCTGGCAGCAAATCCTTTACAGGAGGTGGTTCGGAAATGTCAGCTGCAAAATGAACAATCACCACAGTTATTAAATGAATTACCCCTTGCAGGGTAATAATTCACCATAATCCACCAAACCCTCACTTATACCACTTATAATCAGAATATTTTGCCTTCAAATCCATTCACAACTCTTGCCCCAATACCCTTTCTGACCTGTTAGAAAAATCCCCTCTTTACTCCTCCAATAACCTACTAATGACTTCCTCACCCATAACCTCCTCACATGCACGGCTCCAAGACTTTTCTAGAGCTGCCCCGACTCTCTGGAATGGTCTTTCTTGTCCGAGTCAGCCTGCTTCTACTTTCTGTTCATTTCTTCTCCTAAACCCTCACTACTTACCCACCAATCCATATCTGAGTTATAGAGGAAGGAGCAGAGTCCTCCAGCAGAGCAGAGTATTTCAGGAGAGGAGAGTTATAGAGGAAGGAGCAGAGTCATCCAGCGGTGCAGAGTATTTCAGGAGAGGAGAGTTGTAGAGGAAGGAGCGGAGTCCTCCAGCAGTGCAGAGTATTTCAGTAAAAAGATTTCATCCCTATATTCGTCACTCCTTAAGTATAAATCACAGCTGGACTATTTTGCCAGGAACAGTGAAAAGTGGGGTGAATATCTCTCTTCTATGATGATGTGAAGTGTACATCTGATCGAACAATCTATTAGCAGAGTTGTATTGTCAGAATGATCAATAGATCCAGAGATTTAGTTTCTAGAAAGATCCAGAGTTCTGTAAATTCATGCTTGGCCTTGTCATTCCAATTTATTTTTTACAATGACCTTTATTGCTATCACAGGGGAGCTGTGTGTCATTGCACATTGTTAGTGACAGGTCCTCTTTATAAAAAATGTTTCCTTTGCCAAAGCA
>NC_092867.1:55976840-55977833 GCF_032062135.1 Pyxicephalus adspersus
TAATAATAATAATAATAATAAAAGCCCAACACTATCTTAATAGTTTGCAGAAACTTGATTACACCGTGTCTTGGGATCTGTTGAATATTCCGACGTCTATTATGGACAAGAAAAATAAATCTGCTCCCTATGGGCTGTGTAATTCTCAGCACTTGATTGAAACCCATCGGCAGGTAAAGGAGCGTCCATCTCTGTATTTCATTATCTGTTTAAGTGGAGTTCTGCTTTAAGTTTAGTCTGTGCCAAGCTTGGCCCAGAGCAGGGCATTTGTGCACGTGGTAAAAAAAAAATCCAGACAGAAGAAAGAGCTGTAAGGAAGAAGAAAAGGAAGAAAGAGAAATTTATCAGGAATTATCTGAAAATACATAATATTATTACCCCTACTCCAATCTCTATGTACAATCAGGACAAGTCACACCTGGTTCTCTAAAGGAGTTGAGAATTTTCACTCCACACATTGTGTGAATATTTAATGACATGGATAGGGATTGAAGGTGACAGTGAATGTGCTTTTCACAAAATTGGACCATTGAAGTGAATTATTCAAATGGTTTTGGGGAAGATTTTCCTTTCGTAGGTCAAACTTACAATCCCAAATGGTAATTTTATTGTATTTATGTCAGATCCTTCTGGAGATAAAGGTCCGGGCTGAAATGGCGCCCGGATTAATTTCCCCAACCTGATGAAGATCCTGGCATCCAATAAGTTACAGGGTGGCAGCTGGAAGACTTTTAGGGGTCATTTCCTTTATGACTCAGAAAATGAATTGGAATGAAATGTTGACTTAACTTATCCTGATATCTCTTGAAGTCATTTTTCTTCTGGTCCTCCAGAGTATATGATGAGATCCCTGAAGTTTGTTGCTTCCTCCATCCTATAGAAATGATACCATACCACAGAAAACATTCAGGCCAATATGAAGTCATGACATTTTCTAATACAGATCGATATTGATTTTTCATTTTTAAACAAAGAACCTATGAAGGTTGAGGG
>NC_092867.1:55979344-55980552 GCF_032062135.1 Pyxicephalus adspersus
GCGCTATATAAATCCTGTTTAATAATAATAATAATAATCCTTAGTACATATAGAGATTCACGCCACTGTTTAGACCAGACTAATATTGGGATGTATCTGTGTTTTATACCAGTGGTATGAATGCACATTAAGTCAATTGGCCATAAAGGCTAGCCAATTTGCCTAAAAATAAACTACTAGAAAACTTCTGTTAAACTCTGCTGTGCTTCCTACTTGTTTATTGGAGCTTTTGTCTCACCTCACCATCACCTGTCAGGTTATAGCTTATTTAATGGCCGGAGATGAATAGTGGAAGAAAATATTGCAAAGATTGTTGCTATTAGCAGCCATACCTTGTGATGAGAGCTTACTTGACCAAAAAAACAAGCAGTATTGTCAATATTAGCTCACACCTCCAAAATAAACAGCCGAATATACCATAAAATGTGGTCTTTGTCCAACTTGAACCAATGTATGGCATCCTTTCTTGGGCTTTGTGTCTCCTTGGGGTGTTTTAAAATTAGAGTATATTGTAAATAATGGGAACTAGGGCTAAAGAGAAAAAAAAACTTCTGTATTAATCACCTTCATCCAGGCATTGATCTGATCATCGTATTGAGATCAGAAAGGAACCTAGACACGGAAGGACTGTGGTGAAACTTCAAAGTCATTATTGTGATATGGCCTGCCCATATTTGTAAGACCGGGGCTCTCTTTTTCTCTAACAATGGATAAGGTAAGTACTTCTGGATACTGCCAGTAGAAACATTTGACAAGCACTTTTCTTGATAAGATCAAAAGACTCTTCCTTCTGCAGTGAAATCACCACCACATTGTCACTATTACTGTAGCTGCCTGGATTCTGGAACTATTGAATCCAACTACCCAGCTCCAAGCTTGCTCAGCTAAAA
This sequence comes from Pyxicephalus adspersus, assembly GCF_032062135.1. Taxonomy (NCBI): domain Eukaryota; kingdom Metazoa; phylum Chordata; class Amphibia; order Anura; family Pyxicephalidae; genus Pyxicephalus; species Pyxicephalus adspersus. The sequence goes on from NC_092867.1 coordinate 55,980,235, forward strand.
TGATCTCAAATGCTTTAATATGGCAACCAAAACCTGAAAGACGTAGAAGAAAACATCAAAAAAGCTAAGACTCAGCCAATGAGCTGCTCCGGGAAGGTGAAAGAAGGTCTAAATTTACCTGTAAGTACACAATTATATAACTGAAAAACTTTAAATAATTTATTTGGCAGGAATGGATATTTGATCAGTGAATATCAATATTATGGTATAAAATATGAGAGTTTCGGTTCCACTTGACTTGTCTTTGTGAGACACAGGACAGGTTAGGTAGTTGGTTTCTACATGTGTGGTTCCCACTGTGAAGCATGGTGGTGTGGG
>NC_092867.1:55980848-55991128 GCF_032062135.1 Pyxicephalus adspersus
GAGCAATCAACCAGTATAACATCGGTAATATCAATAATATAGCCTGAACCAGAATGGCCCACAAAATGCCAATTAATTGACATAAAACTGTACATATATTGTCGTAGAAAAAGAAAAGAACCGATTACAGCATAGCATGATATATAGCCTTCTGAAACCCTATAGTATTATAAGTTGGTAATACAGATAAATCCGACATTTATCATCCGGAGACATTCAAAATATATCATAAAGAATATCTAAAACGTTTTTGTGCCTCGTCTTTTCTAGATCTACAAAAATATGTGACGAAAATTTGTACTTTCATTAGAGAAACCGTGTTGTACAATCCCTGGAGAGCCCAGCTTCTAACGTTTCTCTATAGAAAATTATTTTTAATGAGGAGATAACTCGTCCCACCATTGGCTACTGGGGCTAAATCCAATTAGACAGATTGGTACGTCTAGCTGTCAGAAGACAGACACCTATCCAGGCTTGTATAGCTATAGGAACCATAAAAGAGGTGGATTCATCCCAGTAACCAAATAATTAAAAAGGGACATAAGGTATGGAATAGCCCAAAACAGTCTCCACCAAGGTATATACCTGTTGCCAAAATGTGCCAATATTTGGGCAATACCACGAATGGTGAGATAGAGATGCGGAAGGGCTACTACATTTAGGGCATTGTAAATGCTACGCCCTAGTCTGGTGCTTACCCGTCGACGGTCAAACACCCTATATGTAAGGCTTTTTGACCAAGACAGAGAGAGATAGAAGTGCTCTGTCAGATGACTTGGTCTTCACAATCACCCATCCTAAACCCAACTGAGATGCTGGGATGAGTTGGACCACTGAGTGGAAGCAAAGCAGCCAACAAGTGCTCAGCACCTCTGAAAACTCCTTCAAGACTATTGGAAAACCTTTCCAAGTGACAACCTCATGAAGATGATTCAGGGAAAATGACAAGAGTGGCCAAATAAAAAACATAAGTCCATTAAATAGGAAGATGTGTCCAAACGTCTGTCTGTCTATGGAAGATTGCCACAAGGACCAACGCAATGCTAGATAACAGGATTTGAATGGGGTGGCTGGTAATCTCGGACCCTAGGTCTATAGTAAATATACAAAAATCAAGCACGTCTTAAGCCAGGTCAAGCCAAAGTCACATCACTGCGGTACTTCTGAGTGACCGGTCCCAGGGTGGCACAGGGACAGCACAGATGGAGCACTGCGGTACTTCTGAGTGACCGGTCCCAGGGTGGCACAGGGACAGCACAGACTGAGCACTGCGTTGTTGTGTCCCAGTGATCCCCAAACAGAGCAATTGAAACAGTGACTGACACAGAAAATGCTGGAAGAGCAGCAAACATGTAGATAAACGGGACGATGGCAATGTGATCTACACATTTCCATCGTATAGCTGAGCACCCATTCCATAGGCATATTTGGACTTGTAGAAGGTCTGCAATCAGGGAAAAGATGGCCCGCTGCAACATGTGGCCTGGTGGGCTGCAGACTAGTTGAATAGCTTTGGTTTAAATTATGGACTGAGAAAGTAAAAGGGGGATTCTGGGGACAAGCTGGGCCCCTTACATGGCATGATCTGAATACCACTGAGCTGTAGCATGCAGCTGCCAACACGGTGCCATCTTCTCCGGGCCTCCATCTTAATGGATCAACCTGAATATTTAGAATCAGCTGTTCTGTCAGAAACTGCTACCCATCCTCACCCAATAGATTTTACTACTGGCTGTTCCAACGGCTTACTTTATAATCTGTATTTCGCTGCAGTGACAACGGCCTTAATGAAAATTGTGTATCCCTGCATGGCAGTTGTACGTCAGTCAGCCTGTTTTATGTATACACTGTGTGGTGCCATTGTGTGCAGTGCCCCTGGTATGTGCAACTTTTCCATCAGCCCTGATGAGGTACAGTATATGCGGGTGGTGTATGGGATGGCCGAACATTTGACATATGTTAATGGTAGAGCTGAATAAGCTTATAGGCAGCCAGACTTCCACAACTTTTTCGTTTTTAGTTTTCTGAGTTGTAGAGTAAAACAGATATTCTGTGTGGCCTGATTCCGAACGTTGTGTTTCAAAGTCTCGAGAGGTCTGCAAAATATTTTATTATACATATTAGTTTAAAATTTCAAAAGCAAATTACATCATTTTTCGACATAGCCATTTACCTTTGTGATTCATTTTTCCCAGTGTCGTACCAACTTTTTATTGCCATCAGCAAGAAACGTTTTGTTTGTGAGCGATGCCCCTGATGCACTGCTGCTGTCACTTCATCATAAAAATCTTCTTCCCCTTAAAACTTTTCTGAGGGGTTCAAATAGGTGAAAATCAGATGGTGCTAAATGCAGACTATAACCTCTTACTTTATTTGTCTGAGGGTTTGCAGGGCTGCAATGTGTGTGTGCTGCTTCGTATGACAGAACGTTGTTCATCTTTGGTGTAATTTATGCGTTTCGCAGCCATCTTCATCACAGCCTGACAACTCTCATACTAAACTGCAAGGTCAGCAAGCTTACCAGACGCACAAGTCACAGGACACCCTCAGACAAGCAATTACTCCCCCCACCATTTATAGAAGTGCGGAAACTTTTTGAAGACTCCTCGTAGATTATGATTGTATGACATCCTGATTAGGAAATTATTGATCAACCATCTGTATAATCACATTCCTTTGTTACACAGGGGGATATTCTTCGATACAATTGTACATCAAGGCAATCCTAAATAGAAGCAGTCAGAGAGCTTTGTGACAAGATTGGTGCCTGAATCATCAATTCCTTCTTTTAGTCACTTTTCTCAGACCTTGCAAACCCATCGCCATCATCTGCTCAGGAATTCAGACCCAAAGGTCACAAATAGATGGAAAACCTACAAGTCATCAATTCCTCCTTCAGCTGCTCTGAAATCTCACATATTCTTTCCCATGACCTGCCCACCCTCATCCTCAGTGACTTTAATGTCGCAGTGGACGACCCCAATCATCCTTACTCAGCCAAACCGCTCTCCATTACCTTCCCCTTTGTACTACTATTCAAGACCTGGCCAATGGCAGAGGGAAATCCGTAACCTTGACCTATTCTCAAACAGCCTTACGTCCCTAGCCCCCACTATCTCTAAAATAACATCTCCAGATAAAGCCGCCACTCAATTCAACTACATTCCTTCTTTGGGCATGGATAAATTTGCCCCTGGTACCTTTCAATACTCCCGTCCTGCTAAACCCCGACCCCGGCACAACAGTCACACCAAACACTTAAGACTGTTGATGCAGCTTAGCACAAGTGGAGGAAATCTGGCCTCAGCGCTGACTTCCAGGACTACAAAGCCGGACTACAAAACTTTACCACTGAGCTCACTGTCACCAAGCAAAATGATGACATTTCCTCTCAACCTTCAACCCACACAGGCTATTCACAACTACCTTCTCTACCCAAGACATTGCCACCTACTTTAGCCATAAAATTATCAAAATCAGACATGATGTCTCTGCTCACCGAGCAACTCCAACCATATCCACCCTTCTACCTGTAAATCATCACTGGCCTCCGTTACAGTGGACGAAGTCTCTTCTTTTCTCTCATCATCTCCATCTACTACATGTCCACTTGTCCCAATTCCCTCTGATCTACTCTGTGCCCATTCCTATACCCTGGCCCCCGCACCAACCGAACTATTCAACCTCTCCCTTTCTACTGGTATATACCCCTCTGCTTTCAAACATACCATAATTCTGCCTATCCTGAAAAAACCCTCACTAGACCCCTCTCTACCTATGAGCTACTTTCCTATCTCCCTTTTCCCATATGTTTCAAAACTTCTTGAAGACATTGTTTAAAAAAAGCCTCACTGATTACCTGAGCTCCAACTCTCTCCTTAATCCTCTCCAGTCTGCCTTTCCAGCTGCCTATTTCACCAAAACAGCCCTTACTAAAGTGGCCAATGTCCTCGTCAGAGCTAAGTCTCATGGCAACTTTTCCCTGCTCCTTCTCCTTGATCTTGCCTCTGCTTTTGACACTGTTGATCACCCTCTTCTAATACAAATCATGGCTCCATTGGTATCAGTGACTCTCTCTTGGTTTGCTTCCTATCTGTCTGACCGCTCCTTTCAAGTTTCTTTCAATGGTAATTCCTCCTCTCCAACTCTCCTCCCTGTTGGTGTTCCCCAAGGGTCAGTCCTTGGACCGGTTCTCTTTTCTCTGTACATCTCCTCTCTTGGTAGTCTCATTGGTTGTCTGTTGGCCATCTCGTCATGTATGTCTGACCAATTTCCAAAACTCAACCTGCATAAAACAGAACTAATCTTCCCCTCTTAAAAATTCCAAATCTCCCCCTGACATATTCCTAACGGTTGTTAGGTAACACTGTTATTCGGCCCTCCCCTCAGGCACGTTGTATTGGCGTCACCTTCGATTCTGCCCTTTCTTTTACCCCCATATTCAGAACATTTCCAGTTCCCCAGAGACCACCAAACTCCTTGTACACGCTCTTATCATCTCTTGTCTGGACTACAGTAACCTCCTCCTCTCTGGTTTTCCACTAACCCGACTCTTTCCTCTACAATCTATTATGAATGCTGCAGCCAGACTCATCCATCCTTCCCACCACTTTTCTTCTGCTGCATCTCTTTGTAGTTCTCTTCATTGGCTTTCATTTCACCTTAGAATCAAATTCAAGCTTCTGTGCTTTGCTTTCAAATATGTCAGGAACACTGCAAGGCAGTATAGTGGACCCTCTGTGTCACCAGCTCAGTAGGTAGAGACGTGCACAGGGCGCAGAGTCTAAGCAGCTCCCCGGTCTTCACCAGAGCCTCTAGAGGTGAGGGTGTTGCGCTGTGGGCAACTGCCAGGTTGCGGTCCCGGTGCACGTAGAGGCGGGTGGCTGCTAACAAGCAGGAACCAAAACGTAGTGCCAGTGACAGGTCTCCAATCGAGTAGTTCTCAGCAGGAGAGAACTTCTTAAAGTAGAAAACCACAAGACCTCAGCAAAGGCCTTCTTCAATGAATGAAAGGCCTGGAGTGCCTCCACTGACCACACTTTACAATTACTACCCTTCTTGGTCATAGCATTAATTTGGGCAATCAGTGTGGAATAGCCTTTAATAAAATGCCAGTAGTAATTAGCGAAGCCAAGAAACCTCTGGATAGGTTTGAACCCAAGAGGTTGTGGCCAGTTTAGCACAGCCAAAAGTTTGTCAGGATCCATGCGCAAACCCTTCGCAAACACAATGTACCCCAAAAATAGAACCTCGGAATGTTCAAATTGGCATTTCTCCATCTTGTTATATCACTGAGGTCCAAAAGGGAATTTACCGCCATGCTGGACTGGGTACAGGGAATAGAAGCAAGTATTATTGGTGTAGGAAATGTAACTGTGAACTTCTCTAACTCCCCCTAAAATTTCATCACTACATCACTATCACAAGATGGAGAAAAATGTACCTGTCCTACCATGCTACTCTCTGGTTTCTCCTGAAAGGGGAGCTGTAGGCATAATAAAATGTAAGTTGGAGGCTTTTGTGGCTAATTTCCCCTAAACTTTTATCACTACGGCACCATCACAAAATACAAAAAACTATACCCGTCATTCCGTGCTACCCTGTCACACATAGCTGGCCACTTACCTTCTGTGAACCCCAATTTCTCAGGAACGGGGAGATGTAGGAACCTGAAGATGTAGTAGTGAGAACATGTACCCCGTGGCTATCTGTCACATGAATTGCATTACTCAGGAAGTATCCATTGCAGAGTTATTGGGGTACAGAGAAGGTTTGTGGCCCCCCTATAACTGACAGGACGCATTGCATGGTGTAGTTTCTGGTATTTGGTACAGTATTGGTGAGTGGGGAGAAATATATAACTGGCCAGCACTGTATGATAGCTTGAGTTTTGCATCTTTCATTAAAAAAATGAACATCAAATGGTGAGTGCAGAAATTCTTGATGTCAGCCAAGAGCCCCCCGGGATACCTACGTCACACATCCCGGGAGGCTCTTAGCTGCTCCTTCTGCGCATCCCCTAATCTCAGGCATGCAAAGAAGGAGCCCTTTCTTAAATAGAAGGAAAAATTGCCACTCTCACGCATGGGCAATTAGATCGGTGATGTAGGAAAAAGAACCCCGAAGAAGATAGAAAAAGATGTTGGCTCCCAGTGCTTCCTCTGCGCCGGGCCGAATTTACATACTGTGACGACGTGGGACCCAAACGTAGAAACGTCCCGATGGATCTGCAGGACTAAAGGTAAGTGTGTTTTTTTTTTTTGGGTTTAGTTCTGCTTTAATGTTTGTTTGCATTGTGGCCCCCGATTTTTTATCCCAATGTAAACATCGGCCCCCTGATGAAAAAAGATTGGGCACCACTGATTTATACCACTGAAAAAAATAACCAGTTTGATGTATTCTGGGTATCAAAATATAGAGCTTATACAGCCCGATATTAAGTCTTGCTCTCCTCTAGAATATTATAGAGTTAGTCAAAAGAAAAACAATGTGTTCATTAATGGGATACAGGAAGGTTTTTGTGTTTGCCAAGCCTGGAATGAATAACAAAAGGTGTAGAGAAAAGTAGACAGGCTTTTTTTGGCATTGGTTTTTTTGTGTGGTATTGTGTTTAATCAAGTGTTCGTTTAAACAGAAATAGAGGAAAATTTCTTTCTAATCTCATATTGTTCTAAATAAATGCTTTAGACATATGTTTCCTACTGTTATTATATAACAATATATACTTTACAAATATGGTGCACAATCATAAAAATTGGAAAATAAACAAAAATATGGTAATAATATACTCAAGAAATTCTATTGGCCCAATTTCCCCAACGCGTTTCTCCCACTAGGGGCTTCTTCAGGGGATTTTGAGAATTCAGGGTATTTTGTATCCTAATGAATGACTTTCAATTATCACGTTATGTAATGGGTTTCAAAGAAAATTGACCACCTGGCTATATGTTTGACAATTTTTCAAGCTAGTAATGGCTTGAAGTCACGGGGAAGATCATATAGTATTGGTTGGTGGTATGTTTATTTTCCAATAGAGTACTGTTCATGGAGGTATTCATTGTAATATAGTGCCAAGGACTGTCTTGGTTCTCATTCCTTGAATAAATGTAAATATAGTTGAAAATTAGATGCCAAATGTAGCTCAAAAGTTGTTTTAAAGTAGTTTAAAGCAGTAACATAAAGCTTCGCTATTGGTATTCTGGATAGTACATGTGGTCAACAATTTATATTCGACGTAATAGGAAGGAGAAAATCGTCAGCAGTCAGTTTGTTTAAACGAACACAAAAACACAATAACACACAAAAAACCATTGCCAAAAAAATCCTGTCTTCTTTTCTCTACACGTTTTGTAAATATAGTTACCCTTAACTTGCTCTGGATTCACCATTAGCTCATGTTTGGCCCCCCACATGCCACGACTTATGAATGTGCTTTGTGGGTTCATCCAGCCCTTGGTATGTCCAGTGTCCAGTATGCATATACTATCTTTGTGCTAATCTGTAAGCTCATCTAGTTCATCAGATCGTTGAACCAAGATGCTAAAAGCAAACATGTAGGATGCGTTCCAGCCATAATGGAAAAACTATCTCCAATTGTATATATTCATATCTACCAAAGCGTACAGTTGGGCAGCACAATGGCTCAGTGGCTAACACTCTGGCCTTTGTAGCACTAGGTCCCAAGTTCAAATCTCAGCCAGGACATGGAGTTTGAAGGTTCTCCCTGTGTTTGTGTGGGATTCCAAAAACATGCAATTAGGTTAATAGGCTCCCCCCCAAAATTGATCTTAGACTGTATTAAAGACCTATGGCTATGTGGTAGGGATGTCAGATTGTGATATGTTGGAACTACATAAATACTGTATAATAATAATAATGGGGTGTTGGTAAAGCACCAATGCCCAGTGGACCATTTAAAATGAGAATGTACTACATATACAAAGAAGTGGGAACTGACACCTGCTTTTGTAAAGGGTCCTGGAGTGTTCAGGCAAGACAAGGCAAAATGGAAGTTAGAAGTCTGTATATTTGTTCTTGGGCAGAGGCTCAAAGGATGGATATGAAAAAATGACATTTTAAAATGCAATTTAATAATATTTTACCCTTACAAAAATTGGGAACTGTGTCCAAGACTTTGTACCTGATTTATTAAAGCTATCTAAGGCTGGAGAGAATACACTTTCATCAGTGAAGCTGGGTGATTCAGCAAACCTGGAATGGATCTGGTCCAGAATTAAAAAACATTTAACAACAAATAGCAAATTACTTTTAGGAAATTAATGATTTCATTACCAAATGACTTTGGATCCACACCGGAGTGGTTTCACCTGTATTCCTAAAAAGAAATTCAGTTAAGTTGGATAGCGGGATTGACTGCTGGGAATATTTGCACTGATGAAGAAAATAAGACACCGATTGTGTATCAGGAGAATCAATGTGGAAAGGAAAGTGAAGGCGGAGGTAACATTTATTTCTTACCAGTGTAAAATGATCAGTTTCCACATATAGCAGAAAAGATGTCTACCTGAGTGAAAGAATGTAGTTCAGTACAGGAAGTTCTTATTTTATGAATAGAAAAGTGACCTCTCATGCTAGGAAGAGGAAGATGGCTTTATGGTCATGTGAACTTTCTGATGGGTGACCAGCTGGGCTTTCTGAGCAAAACATTTATCACACTGGTCACAGGAGAACGGCCTTTCACCTGTGTGTGTTCTCTGGTGCCTGTTCAGGGCCGACTTCTGAGCAAAACTCTTGTAGCACTCAGTGCAGTCATATGGTCGCTCGCCCGTGTGAATGCGCTGATGGATCGCCAGCTGTCCTTTATCAACAAAGCAATGGCCACACTCCGGACAGGGATAAGGCTTTTCACCTCGGTGAAGGCGCTCATGGATAACCAAAGCCCACCTCTGGACAAAACACTTCCCACATTCTGAGCAAGAAAACGGCTTCTCACCGGTGTGAATCTTCTCGTGGAGGCGTAAATAATTCTTGTAGGCGAAACTCTTCCCGCACTCACGACAGGTGAAATCCTTGTTGCCATTGTGAATCTGTTGATGCAATGAGAGAGACGACTGTCGGGAAAAACATTTCCCACATTCGGTACAAGGGAGCGGCTTCCTGTCCGTGTGTATGATCTGGTGCGAGGCCAAGTTGGTCTTGGTGGTGAAACGTCTTCCACACACAGGGCAAGGGAAGGGCTTCTCACCCGTGTGCACGCGGACATGTTGGATGAGTTTTGCTCTCAGAGAAAACCTCTTTCCACAGTCAGAACAAGAATAGGGTTTATTATCAGTGTCAATTTGCTTAGCAAAACTTTTCCCACTTTCGGAACAAATCGATGAGCTGATGTCTGTGTTCATCTTCTGGAGTTCGGCAAGGCTTGGCCCCAATGTAAAAGAAGGTTTAGGCTCATCCTTTTCCGGTTCCTCATGTTTGGTAGGTTCAAGAAATGCAACCAAACTCAGAAGTCCTGTATCTGGAATATCAGCACAGGACCTATCAGGAGAAGATATCTTAGGAGGATCAGGTGGTCTGCCTGCACTGGGAAGTCCTGGATTTGGGTTGACAGTATGAGACTTATTTGAAGACGGTTCCTCTGGGATTGAGGGGTCTGGTAATCTATCTGTAATTGAGGTCAACGTGTTTTCTTCTGGAGCATCCTGGGTGGCCGTGCCATCTTCGGGGGTTGGAGATGAGCTGCTTCTCTTGTACCATTCCCCTGCTAGAAGTAAAGAACAGTAAAATTACCTGCAGGACTTCAAGTGATTGTCATATTACCTGTGTTTTCAATGCGTTTGTATTACTCACCTGTGCTGATTTCTGCTAGAATTTCTTCCTTTTTAATGGCAACTTCCATTTTAGTGTTCTCATGCTGACAGGCCCTCATAGCACTGTTGTCTTCTTCATCTTCCAATTTAGGTTTTATTTGAGCCTAAAGCAACATAATGATAAAAAGTTCAATTTTATATAACATTTATAAAGCTATTGTTGACCTGTAATATCCACCCCTCCCTTGTGCAGATTGTGCGAGGAAGATTCAAGTTCAGGATTTTACCTCCACATACCTGATGATGGTGAGGGATCTTCTGATCTTCCTGTGTGGAATCCTGGTAATTTAGAGGATAGGAACATCTCTCTGGTGGGTTGATAGGACGTTGACAATGGTGAGGGATTTCCAGATGTTCCTGTGTGGAATCCCGGGAAACCAGAGGACAGGGACATCTCTCTGGTGGGTTTTTGTGGACATCACCTCCAATACCCTGATGATGGTGAGGGATCTC
>NC_092867.1:55991778-55993501 GCF_032062135.1 Pyxicephalus adspersus
TTACTGGATCCATCTGTAAAAAACACACTACATGAATTCTTTGTTTTATTAGATGTTTCAGGGAGCTGTGTAATTTTTTTTCTCTTACCAGGTGATACCAATGTGTGCTGACTCTCCAACTTCTCGTCCTTGTGTGAATCCTCGATATCTTCTACATTTTTCCAAATAGGAACCTGACACACACAATGATACAGTCACCACCCAGACAGTTCCCATAATAATCGCCCAGAATTCCCTGCTCACCTCTCCCGTCAGCAGCTCAGTAAGCTTGTCAATAACCTCCAGAATCTTCTGCTTGGTTTTCATTTCGGATATCAAAGAGCAAGTTGCAAACCCCAAGACAGGGCACTGTTCATCATCTGATTTCCTCTTGCATACGGTAAAATTCTGTGTATGGTAAGAGGATACGACTATTACTACTTACGTTCCCCTCTTTTTTTAGAGAGATACGCATGATGTCATGTGACCTCCCCAAATCCTTCTCACCTCTCCAGTCAGCAGATAGATGATCTTAAACAGAAGGTCTATTATATCCTTAATCTGTGCCTTGTCCATTTTATTGACTCAGAGAAGAGTCTTTCAGTCTCTGTAGCAGTAGATGACCCTTGAGGAGACCAAAAAAAAAAAGAGAACATTTAACCCTTAAATTACTGTGTATTCATTCATTCATAAAATGTTCCCACCAGGTATTTGAAGAAGGGACATTAATCTCCCATATAGAGAAGACGCTCTAGAGACGGGTTTAATGGAAGCCAAATTCTCAGGTTCATCCGTAACTCATATTGAGTTAAAGTGGACCTGTCACCTGTTCCTGAAACCCGAGGGCAGAATGTGATATATATTGTGTGCCCTACAATCTATTATATATACACGCTATGGTCTGTGATGGAGTGTTTGAGTGAAGCTAGGTGGATCTGAATGGTTTTACAATGACCTCCCATAACATGTTAGAAGACAGCCCGGCAATGCCCACATCTTATGGGGTGACAGTATAGCCTGCGGGCATGGCATGCGGTTGGACGTTGGGCATTGTGCAGTCAGGAGTCATTACATAGTACTCAGAACACAAAACATACCTGCTCCTTTCCTGCTGGTTCGGACTCTGATGATCTCTCAGGATGGGGGAGCTGCAGAGAATTCTGGGTAATGTAGTTTGCTCTGATGGCTCAGCCACAAGCTGTAGAGTGGTACAGCAGGATGATTAACCCTTGCCGTGCTGACCATTTTTATGGATTACTATTATTAATATTAATTTTATTACACAGTATTTATATAGCGCCATCATATTACGCAGCGCTGTACAAAGTCCATAGTCATGTCACTTACTGTGCCTCAAAGGAGCTCACAATCTAATGGATTAGTTCATAAATTGATGTGAATGTATGTAATTCACTGCAGATTAACCCTCGCCTTGCTGTAGACTCCCCACTGTGAAGGAAAATAAATTTTTTCCTTCCTGTAGTCTGGTAAGGATTAACCCTATGTGTTTCTGTTTTTTTTCCCGTCAATTAATCAAGGCAGTTTTAATATAGATTAACCCTTGCCTTGCTGCTTTTGCAAGTTCTTTCTGTTTATTTTTCTTTCTTGTCTCCTGGGCTATGCATTGGTTTCCTGCGGATTAACCCTCCCCTTGCTGTAGACTCCCCACTGTGAAGGAAATTAACTTTTTCCTTGCTGTAGACTGCTAAAGATTAACCCTATGTGATTCTGTTTTTTTTTTTTT
>NC_092867.1:55995040-56001757 GCF_032062135.1 Pyxicephalus adspersus
AAATGAAGTTAAAAGAAAATTGCCACGGCATCAAGACATAATGGGAGCGCAGAGCCTCCTGGGATGCCGCTCTGGCTGCTCTTTCTGTACATGCCCTAATCTTGAACATGCGCGGAAGGTGCAAGTTTTCCACCAAGGGGAAAGAGATGTCGATCTCGGACATGCGCAGTGAGATCGCCTCTTCTTTTCCCCGTCACAGCGGCTGCGTCACCTGATCGTGCACCTGCGCAGTGCAAGATGGGGTAACGGAGCAAGAGAAGATGGCGGCGCCTGGCCGAAGCGGGTCGCAAGAAGGACCAGCACCATCGAGGGATCTGCGGGTTTAAAGGTAAGTGTAATTTTTTTGGTTTTTAGTTTACTTCCTCTTTAAGGGCCCATTCAGGCCATGGCATGCATTAGCATGTATTGCAATAAAGGGTACCTAAAGTCAACATTTTCACTTTACATAAAAGGGTAGACAAGCCTTATATGTAAAGGAAAAATGCAATTGGTTTTTTTTTTGCAAGTGCAACAGCGATCAAGACAGAATAGAGCGGAAAGCCTCCCGGGATACCTATGTCACGTAACCCCTGAGGCTCCTGGCTGCCCATTCTTTAATCTTTCACGCATGCGGAGTGAGATTGGCAATCTTTTTTTCCCATCTACATCACCTGATCTCGCACCTGCGCAGTGGGAGGTCAGGTGACGTAGGACGAAGAAGAGAGGAGAAGATGTTCACTTTATCAGCGCTGGGCCGAAGACTAACCCCAGGGCGACGTGGGACTCAAACGAAGAAACCTTCCGACAGATCTGTGGGATTAAAGGTAATTGTGTTTTTGTTGGGTTGAGTTCTGCGTTAGCATGTCAACGTCTTTATCGCTTCAATTAGGCTTTGTACATACGCGCCATTTTTATTTTTTTGCACGTTAAATACTTCATGTCATTTTTTGGCAGTGTCTAATCCAAATATAATCAATTTTAGAATAAACCGATCAAAAGGGGGAAATTAAAAAAAGTTTTTTGGGCTTCAGTTAGAGATGGTGACGTCCAGCTGCTGGGAGATCACACAACATCATTCTTATCTCTGTTAATCAAACATGGACCTAATAAAGTTATTATGAAGATATTTATGAAGTTTTTTTTTTTTTGTTTTTTTTGTTTTTTGCAAGGTTTATAAAAAGAGCAGTTTGTTGGCTTTTTTTTTACCTCACTGTCCACTTTATTAGGTACACAGGTTGGACACCTCTTTGTGAACTGTCGTCATTCTTTATGGCATAGATTTAGCAAGGTGTTGGAATCATTCTTCAGAGATTTGATCAATGTTAACATGATAGCATCACAAGGTTTTTGCAGATGTATCCGCTGCACATCCATGATACAAATCCCAAAGGTGCGCCATTGGGTGGAGATCTGGTGACTGTAGCCTGGTTCAAGAAACCAATCTGAGATGGTCAAACCGGGCAACGCTTTTCCATTCTTCTCGTCGAATTTTGGTGATCCTGTGTGAATTGTAGCCTCAGGTGCCCATTCTTAGCTGACAGGACTGTCACCTGGTATTGTCTCCTGCTGTAGTCCATCTGCTCCAAGACTGAACATGTTGTGTTTAGAGACCTGTGTACCCCCGGTGTAACGAGTAGTTATTTGATTTCCATCAGCTCAAACCTGTCTGACCATTCTCCTCTGCCACCAACAGGACTTTTTTTTTTTTTAACAGGGAACTGATGCTCACTGGGTATGGTCCCTTTCCCAAACTTTTTTCCCCAGGGATGGTTATGGGTAAAAATCCCAGCAGATAAGCAGTTTCTGAAATACTCAGATCAGCCCGCCTGACAACCATGCCACCTTCAGAGTCAATTCAATCATAATTTCTGATGCTCCAGGTAAATTTCAGCAAGGCTATCTTGACAATGTCTATGCTGCTATGTGATTGGCTGAACAGATACTTGTGTAACAGTTGTACCCAATATAGTGGCCAGTGAGTGAGTGTTTCTCACTAGTGAAGAATCTAGTCAAACCCAGTGCACATTGTTTTTTTTTTTTTGCTCCCCTGGTGGACAAACTATCGGAGATTTTGGGCACAGAACACTTGTCTTTACATCAGAAAGTATTCTTGAAATGTTTTAATGCCTGTCGTTGCTGTTCTTCGGCAGGATCATATAGTGGTGAAAATGACATCAGAGAGTAGACAGAACCCGATTACAGCTTCGTCGTCCCTGAAACCTAAAACTAATAACACAAAAAAGATACTGGAAGTAACCAAGAAGATCACGGAGCTGCTGATGGGAGAGGTGAGCGGTTCCGGGAATTCTGGGAGATTATTATGGGATGTGTCTGGATGGTGACTGTATGATTGTGTGTGTCAGGTTCCTATAAGGTGTCAAGATGTCACTGTCTATTTCTCCATGGAGGAGTGGGAGTATTTAGAAGGACACGAGGACCTCTACAAGGACGTCATGATGGAGGACCACCAGACCCTCGCATCACCGGGTAAGAGGAGATTTTATTGTAAAAGAGAGAGCAGTACGGAGGATAGATCCCCCATCATCTGATAAACACATAGAGACAATGTATTCAGTCAGTGTGTGTGTTTCCTACAGATGGATCCAGTAATGGGAACCCACCAGAGAGATGTCCCATGTTCTGAATGTGATGAATGTTTTACAACTAAATCATCACTTGCACTACATGAGAAGACTCACATAGGGGAGCGACTGTTTCCGTGTCTGGAGTGCGGGAAATGTTTTACAACAAGATCCAATCTTGATAAGCATCAAAAACATCACGTTGGCCTTCTGCCCTATCCATGTCCAGATTGTGGAAAATCTTTTGAATTCAAATCAGGGCTTGTCCATCACCTTAGACATCATACAGATGAGAGGCCTTATTCATGCTCTGAGTGCGGCCAGAGTTTCAAAGAAAAATATCATTTGACGACACATCAGAGAATTCACACGGGTGAGACACCATTCTCCTGCTCAGAGTGCGGGAAATGTTTTACTCGGAAGCATACACTAATCATTCACCAGCAGAACCACTTGGAGAATGGTCGGGACAAACTCTTGAAAAAGAAAGAGCAGCTGCAGAAATTGAGCATTAAAGCGGGATCATTGACGTGTTTGGAATGTGGTAAATCATTTAAAAAGAAGTGTGATCTTTACGTACATCAGAGAACGCACACGGGGAAGGAGATCTTTTCATGTCCTGACTGCGACAAACTCTTCATAAAAAAATACCAACTTTTGGTACACCAGAGAGTTCACACCGGTGAAAAACCCTATTCGTGTTCTGAATGCGACAAATCCTTTAAAACAAAATCGGAACTCAACACACACCAGAGAGTTCATACCACTGAAAAGCCATTCTCCTGTACCGAGTGCGAGAAGTCCTTCAAAAAAAAGTCCCATCTCATTTTGCACCAGAGAGACCACACGGGTGAAAAGCCCTTCCCATGCACTGATTGTGGGAAGTCATTTAAATCGGGCACCCTTCTGACTCTACACCGGAGGGTCCACACCGGCGAGAAACCCTTTTCCTGTTCAGTGTGTGGAAGATGTTTCTCACAAAAAGCGCACCTGAGTAAGCATCTCAAACTCCACTCCGGCAAAAAGCCATTTTCTTGTTCAGAGTGCCGGAAATGTTTTGCTCAGGAAGAGCAACTGATTTCACATCAGAAATCCCACAGCCATGATGTAGACAAAAAGCTGTGATAGCATCCAGGATTATTCAATGACCTGTCCGCCCAAAGGACGTATGTAAAATGTACATGAGTCTGGTGGGCCATGTCCCCCGTTGGCTTTTCATATCTCTTATGAGGCTTCTGTGGTGGGATTGTCCTGCTATTGTTATTTTCTCCATTCCTGCCACCATAAAGGTTCCATGGTTATCTGTCACTGCACAATGCATACTCAATTCCCAAGTCAATATGTGCAGAATCGTCATCCAGTGCCCAAAGGGGCATGGACTTGTAGGTGGTGGTAAAGATGGCAGCAGTAGAAAATATCAGTAGACGAAACAAAGACGTAAAGAATGACCTGCTGAAATTAGATTGAGTTATTGCCGTTTGCAACTTATGGAAAGAGCTCAGAAGAAGAAATGTAAACAAATAATACAGCATTGTAAGCTGTGTGTCCTTCACAAGCAGCACAACAAACAACGGCACTAAACCAGCTATAAACTTCCCAATAGAAAACGGTTTCCCCCATCCTCTCTTGTTTTTGGCAACCTTGTGGGTGCTGGTTAAGGCATTAACCTGCTGGAGACTCCTTCAATGAAAGCTTTAAATCTTTTATGTATGTCATAGGAATGTATGCCATCAGGTGTGTCTTGTATTATGGACAGGAGTTCATGGAGTCTGTCAGGTTCTGTGTTTGCTGCAAATCTCACACCTGATGGAGGATCTGAATGGTACAAGTAGTTCTGTTTATTTTCTGTGCTAAGGAGCCATCAATCAACATAATGCTTGTGGGCAATGCTGGCAGAGACATTGTTTCTCTATGCTGAATGCTAGAAATCAAAACGTTATTTACCTGGAGAAAAGAGCTGATGTGCAACCTGATTTATTTATTATAATTTCTCCCTATAGGGTTATACAGTTGTGAAACTTTTGTCTGGCAATAAACAAAAACACTGTCTATTTCTCCATGGAGGAGTGGGAGTATTTAGAAGGACACAAGGACCTCTACAAGGACGTCATGATGGAGGACCACCAGACCCCCACATCACCGGGTAAGAGGAGACTTTATTGTAAAGGAGAGAGCAGTACGGGGGGTCCACCTAGATCCCCCACCAGAGAGATGTCCCCGTCCTCTGTATTCCCGGGATTCCACACAGGAAGATCAGGAGATCCCGCACCATCATCAGGTAGATGGGACTATGGATGTCAAAATAAAACTAGAATTGTACAATATTTTATTTTTCTGAGTAACCTCATAACATGTGCTCATTCCTTATGTTATTACTAGTTTTAAGTCAGCTAAATATGACATTTTACCATCCATTCACTGACGAAGAAGATGTTTTCAATCTATAATATGATGTAAAATTGTTGTCCTTAAGAATATAATTGACCTATCTACTCAATCAGTGCCCAATACCATTAAATATGCTGTCATTAATGAAGCCATTATTTTCAATAGGTGGTCACAATGGCTGGAATACCTTAGAGGGATGCCTTATTTGATCTCTAGATTGAAATGAAAATAATACTCCAGGGTCCAACTGCAACCCAAGAATTCATAAAGTTGAGACCACGCCAGTAAGAATTCTTGCCCAAACTGCAAGAAGTCATACATCAAAAACTGTGACCTGGTTGCACACCCGAGAATCCATACAGAAAAAAAGCCTTTCTCGTGTTCGGAGTGTGGAAAGTCTTTCAGCCAGAAATCTCAACTCATGGTCTACTCCTGTTACGAATGCAAGAGGGCCTTCATAAAAAAACAAGAACTGGTCAGACACGAGAGAACCCACACTGACCAAAAACCCTTCCCATGTTCCAAGTGCGGAAATTCCTTCAGCCTCAAATCGCAACTCAAAACACACCACAGGGTCCACACCGGCGAAAAGCCCTTTCCCTGTTCCGAGTGCGGCAGACACTTCTCCAGTAAAGCAATTTAAGCATTTAATGGTTCACATGGGCGAGAACCCTTTTCTTGCTCAGAGTGCTGGAATGTTTTGCTCAAAAGGCAACACTAAGAACACATGTTCCCCTAGGACGCTGCAAAACTTAGTGGTGTGTCACAGCTTGAATTGTCCGTTTTGTAGAACATCAGTGTGATATCAGGCAGTTTCAAAGGGTCAGCCCACCCATATGGCGTGTTTTAGTTTTTTATGTGTTATAATAAATACATCTGAGTAACAGGAGAGAAACTCCCAAAAGGCAAACTTTCCGCCCCTTGTTGAGGGGAATTCTCTCCCTTCTAGTTGTGTCATCCAGATGAGGTTTGGGAGGAAATTTCCAACAAGGGTAGGAACAATGGCAGGGTTCACATTGTCCTTTCATCTGATAACACTTAAAGACATTCATACAAAAAAGTTATGATTGTTTATACATACTGTGGATTTTGTTTCATATATTAACTTTATTATGTGTTCTTCATTACAATACTACAAGGATGACTTTTTGGAGCATGACCTTCTTGGTTTTCATTCTGGGTTTTCTAAGTGAAGCGACAGCCAATACTCTACGAGCTTAACAGTCCGACAGAACTAAAGGGGAACAAGATAGCCTGGGTATCTGATTAGTTGGCATGAGGTTTTCATTGGTTTTTGGAGAAACGGTGTACAATTGGCCAGCAGCAGGACGGGTTTAATAAGGGTAAGGGGTCAAAATGCACAATAAAAATACATAAAGGTGGTAAATTCCAAAAATTAATGAATCATAGATGATTCAGCAGTGTAAAATTGGCCAGCAGAAGAACATTTTTAAATAGCAAGCCTAGGTCCAATTTTACTGGAGACAAAGAGCACAGGCTGAGATTTTTCTACAAGAAGAATACAGTGTAAAATTGACCGACAATTGGACAGTTTTAATCAGGGATATGTGACCTAACAGGTGTAAACTTTAGTTTAGTTTATGCCATGTGTGGGGATTGGGGATAGGGAGAGGGGGTGCAGTGAATGACAGGGATATCATGTCAGACGGTTTAGGTGCACACTGTTCTTGTTTCTAGTTTGTAATGGCATACTTATTAGATTTTTGCCTGAGATAGTCACAATTGTTTGCTTCACTTGACAATCATC
>NC_092867.1:56003025-56004825 GCF_032062135.1 Pyxicephalus adspersus
ACCTTCATCACCTTGGGCATCCACCAGCTATGTAACATTTTTCTTGCTCTGGCAACCATTGTATTGTGTTAAAATAAAAAAAACACATTGACACGAAGCCTAATAAAAGTCTTGAAAGATCCATTTTCTTTCATGTGACAGTAAGCCTATGGTACGTATCTTCATAGATCTTAGTTTTTAGGTTTATTTAACGTTGGCCTGCTAGGCTACAATAAAATGGCCGAGGAGACCCAATCAAAGACCTTGCCTTTTACCCATGATGCTGAGCACTGAGGAGGATGGACATTGCATTTATTGGAAGTTGAACAGACTGCAAGCAATGGAGCAAAACTGTAACCGTCTGACCAAGAGGATATTACAGCTCACCCTGGAGATCATCTACCTGTTGACCGGAGAGGTGAGCAGGCACAGGACATTACGGTCCATCAAAAGAGTAAAGGAGCTTTCCTAAATTTAAATGCAGATATTTACGGTTCTGATACACTACATCCCACGTGAAGCCCTAATAAGAGCAGAAGACAAGGCAAAAAAGCAGTATTTTTTTTTGTTTGTTTTTACCTACAGTTTTATCTTAGTGACTAATTGTTCGGTAAAAAAAAATAGTTTTTGATTGATTACATATATTTCTTTATTTTTAAAATTATTTCAGAATGTATTGTCGATTTGACTATGTGAATGGACAGTAAAATTGGTCTGTGTATGGTCAGCGTAAGCCTGCTTGGTCTCAGCACCTCCACATTGCTTGGCATTCCTCTGTTCCCCAGCCTCGAGCAATACACAGGTTCCTACATCTTTCAAATCACAACTAATAAGAAGGCCCAATAGGACCTTACCACATCCACCATTGTACAATGCTCAATGCTTCTCCTATGCCTGAGAAGTTCCTTCTTGTGACTTCAAACCATAGGGGAGGACTCCCATCAGGGTCCTTACAAGATCAGCACAAACAGAAGCCATGATGGTAGCTGCAATTTCAAAATGTATACAATAATTTCTACTTTTTCTACACAGGACAACATAGTTGCAAAAAGGAAATTGGGAGATGGACAGGACCACATTATGGTTCCTCTACTCTCCGTACTATTTCCAGACAGAAACAACAACAACAAAATCCTTGAAGTCACCGAGAAGATAATTGAGCTACTGATGGGAGAGGTGAGCGGTGCCGGGAATTCTGGGACATTATCCAATAACAGCCAAACAATGAGTCTGGATGGTGACTGTATCATTGTGTGTGTCAGGTTTCCCATCACTCTAATCCCGCACTTGAAGAACCCAACGTCAACAAAATTAAAGTAGAATATACAAAGGAAGAAGAAGAATGTATGAGGAAAGATTGGCCACGTAAAGAGGAAATCCAATTAGAGAGCCAAACAGGTGAGGCCCTACACTGGGTCACCACTTCTTTTCTGAATTTTTCTACTTTTCCACTTACACATTGCCCATGGATATACTAGAGGTGAGCACTAGTACTTGAAGCCAATAATGTGTCTACAGTTTATTTTGGGGACCCCTTATATTATCTACCACAGATCCCCCATCATCTGATAAACACATAGAGACAATGTATTCACTGAGTGTGTGTGTTTCCTACAGATGGATCCAGTAACGGGAACCCACCAGAGAGATGTCCCCGTCCTCTGTATTCCCGGGATCCTACACAGGAAGATCAGGAGATCCCTCACCATCATCAGGTAGGTGGAGCTGAGGGCCCCATATACACACCAGAGGGATGTCCCCATCCTATACAGTCCGGGGATTCCACGCAAGAAGGTCAGGAGTTCCCTCACCATCATCAGG
>NC_092867.1:56008030-56048302 GCF_032062135.1 Pyxicephalus adspersus
GGGTTTAAGCCACTGTACCCAATATATACATCAAAGACACGATTGTGTGAAGGAATTAACTGATGCCCTTAATTCCAAAGAATCCAATGAGGAATCACATTCTGTTATTGCAAATCTACAGCTAGGTTTTGCAGATGGATCTCCGATTCCTTCTAATTCTGATGAAGCTCCTAATAATTTGGAATCAGACACTAAGACAGACAATGAGATATTTCAATCAGAATCTGCCCATAACGTGGGGAATCACAAAGCTGAGTTTCCGTTCTTGTGTTTAGAATGTGGGAAAGGTTTTAAAATAAAAAGGGCACTCCACATACATCAGTTGACCCATGTTGGTAAGAAGATTTACTCTTGCCCAGATTGCGATAAATTGTACATAACAAACTGCGGCCTGGTTGCACACAGGAAGCTCCACGCTGGGGAGAAGCCCTACACTTGTTTTAAGTGTGAGGCATCTTTTGGCCTCAGATCACAACTCACTGCTCACCAGAAAGTCCACTACATCCAGAAGCCTTTTTCCTGTTCCGAGTGTGAAAAGTCCTTTATGACAAAACAAGAACTGGTTCATCACCAGAGAACACACACTGGGGAGAAGCCCTTTTCGTGCTCTGAATGTGGAAGATCATTTGCACGCACGTCCCAACTAAGGAGACATTACAGAGTCCACACTGGAGAGAAGCCATTTTCCTGCTCAGAATGCCACAAATGCTTCTCCACAAAAATGATTCGTGATAATCATATGAGAGTTCACACCGGTGAGCGGCCATATTCCTGCCCCGAATGTAGCAGGTGTTTTACTCAGAAAGGGGCACTAACGATCCACCAAAAGAAGCATGCCACCGGTGACTGCTGAAAACCTTAGGCTTGTGTTTGGTAGGCCGAATCCTTGTGTCCAAAGAACAATTAGAATTTTGGAAGGGTCATCAGGTGGGATAGTTTACCTTTACATGTGTTCTCTGATTTAGATTTTTAGAGTTATCAATTTCTGGACACATTGAATATTTACAGTGTACCATAGAGTTGTGTTTACCAGTTCCACCACCCCACTGCACCTTTTGCCTGTATTCTGATGATCTGGGATATCCTGACTTGTGAAGGAGGATGAAATCCACAAACACACAAATTCAGAGCCAGAATGTTTTTTAGACATTTGCAGACTTGTTATAAACAAGCAGAGACCGAGGAGGTAACACAACTCATATTCAGGACCCACCCAACACAAGCAAGGAGCAGATTACATTAAATTCAATCTTTTTGCAATCATCAGTAATTTCCCCAGTAATCTCAGGAACAACAATAAGGTCTCAACTGTCCTTTCTTCCTTTATTTTAAAGTTAATAAATAATAAAATAAAGGTAATAAAATCATTAGACTGTTGTGTGCTTTGTGGAGTGCATTACTGGTTGTTAATAAGCATTACTATGAGGATAAATTATTGGGACCTGGCTAAAAACAAATATATGTAAAGTGATCTCTCTCTCTCTCTTCCCCTCCCCCTCTCGAAAAGAATTAAAGATAAACTTTTGGTGGTGTCCATTTTGTTGTTGCCCATGTGTTAGGACATTTTGACATGCTGCCAAATTAATACATCAGATTCTTCTAACTTCTCCCTTTCTCCACTGACATGAAGCCTTTGGCTGAATTTGACAGACGAGCTAATTTTGTTGCATTATTTGATGCTAAACAGTGTTCCCCTTCTGCTTGGCTGGGCTACAATAAAATGGCGAGTGGGCTCACCAAAGAGCCTTCTTTTTACCCATAATGCTTTGCAGTAGACGATGGGCTCTATATATTTAAAAGAAGTGAGAGGAACAGTACAAGCAATGGTGCAAAACTGCAACAACCTGAACGAAAAGATATTACAACTCACCTTGGAGATTATCTACCTGCTGACCGGAGAGGTGAGGATTCTGGGAACACTTCAGAAAGGTCTTTTATTATATTTAGGAATACTTGTCTGCAAAAAAAAACCACAATTTTTCAAAACTGTCCAAAAAAATTGTCAACTTTCTAAATTAAAAAGGCAAATCAGCATTCTTAATAATAAAAATATACATTTAGGGTGCAAAGAACGCAGATTTAGTTTTGTTTTTTAGTTGTTTTTTTTATTTTATTTTCTAAATAGAGAAATCTCTTTCCTATAAAATGGGGGTCAGGATTCGTGAATCAAGGTTACACATGTGAGGGGTGATCTGTTGTCTATGGAGGAAGCTGAAAATGATGGTGACAACTACAAAAGAGGAGCTCTGTCTAGATATCAGCACAGGTGAGTATTATATACACCAAATGCAGGACTTTACACTTTCATTTTACTTATTCGTGTTTTTTCAACAGGTGGCCGCAATGGCTGTAACACCTCAATAGGATATCCTTTTGTGCATCCAGATTATAATTAACAAAATCATGGCAATAAACAATGTTCTCCAGAAGAAATACTTGGCACAGGATAAATAAATCACAGACTTGATGACGTGGAGAGTTCAACAGATTCTTTTATCCTGGAGGAATCCACTGGTAAATCACAGACTGGAATGGGAGATGTTCAGCCGAGCTGTCACAGTGCAGATAGATCGCCAGTTTCTTCTCATCCCGAGGAACGTTCCTTTATTTTGGATACAGTTAACCCAAGAAATCACCCTGCAGTTTCCATTTCAATGTTTAGAGTGCGGGAAAGATTTAAAAAAAAAAAAAAAAAAAAAGTACTTTACATTCATCTGATGGGTCCTGCTGGTAAAAAGATCTATTCTTGCCCTGAGTGTGAAAGTTTTGTACCTAACAAATTGTGGGCTGGTGGCCCACAAGAGGCTTCACGCCGGTGAAAATAACTTCCAAGTGTTCTGATTGTAGGGAATCTTTTTGCCTCAAGTCACAACCGCATACCAGAGAGTTCATCTATTCCTGTTCTGAGTGTGAACAAAACCTTCAGGAAAAGACAACAACTTTCTCGACACCAGAGAACACACACAGAGGTCTTTCACCCTCAGAATGCACCTCAATAGACACTATTTGGTTCACACCGGAGTGAAGCCCTATTCCTGTCCTGAGTGTTGGAAATCCTTTTCCACTAAAGCAAACCGTTACAATCATTTAAGGGTTCACATTGGTGGGAGGCCGTATTCCTGCTTACACGCGTCGCACAGAAGGACGCTGCAAAACTTTAAGAGACATTTCAAAACTGAACAGTTGTGACCGTAGAATGCTCATAATATAGTTTAGTTAGTAATTGGTTCTGGGATCCAATGGCATCGCTATAGACAAAACAGGCCACATGGTTGTTATGGGCCCTGGACACAAGAGGAGACATCTGTGTGCATGATAACTGCACATCGGACACTGAATCATGAAGAGTTGGGGAGGTTCTAGATCATGCTGACCCCTTGTGAGGTCTCCAAATGAGCTGATCTCGAACACCTAGAAGGAGTCTTGGGGTGGTTAGCTGTTTCTCTGGGTTCCATTTATTTATTGGGTGTATTAGCAGTACAGCCGGTCCTCCTTCCCATCTGGCAGTGGATTTAATTCCCTAGGAGCTTATAGTGCAGACCAACCAGCTGTACAACTGTAAAATCAACTCTGTGCACTTAATACAAAAGTCCCAATGTAATAAAAACTGATAAGATGGCGGGGATTTGCAGTTCTGTTTGCTGTGGGGTCATAAAGTAATTGTGTGTTGAAGCACCGACTCTCATTTTATAATATGTAATTGAATATGACTACTATTATAATAATGCTACTCATTTATTATTTATTTTGTAGTTGTTTTTTTTCTTGTACCTTCATTCTTTCCAGGATTGCCCCTGATATTTGACGGAGTTCTATTTCCAATGCCATATTTCTTTTCTGCAGAGGACAATAAATGAGAGAAATAAGAACAACCTGCATCTTTTCTTATACTAATAGTAGAATCTGAAGCATCCACCCCCGTGATAAAACATAAATATGGATTGGGAATAAATGATATAAGCGGTGCAGCTGAAGGAGATTGTGCTGAGACTAATGAGCAGAGTAGTTCCTGATTTCAGTCCTGTGCTGCCATCGGCTGCTGGTGCTTTATAGCTTCCCTGCTCCCACTGATCTGTGCCTGTTGTGGAGTTTAGCTGGGCTAATCTGTGCTGGGGAGTCTCTTGTGTGATTTATTGTTGCTGACCTTTGCCTGTTCCTGACCAATCATTTGTATGCAGTCTGGCCCGACCTCTGCCTGTGACCCCGACTCTGCTTGTGCCTACTCCCTCTGTACTTCATCTGGTGGACTGATCGCTCATGTATGACTTTGGCTTAAAGCATACCTATCCTCAGAATTTCCACTTTACATAAAAAGGTAGAGAACCCTTTTATGTAGGGTAAAACATTTTTTTTTGTTTTGTTTTTTAGGTGCAATACCCTTTTAAAAATAAAAAAAATGGTGCAGCACCACCTCCTAATTCTTCGCCGCCTAGGCGGTCGAGAATGAATGGGAGCGCAAAGCCTCCCGGGATACCTATGCAACGCAACCCGGTAGGCTCTTGGGTGCTCCTTGTATGCATGCCCGAGCATCTTGGGCATGCGCAGAAGGAGCCTTCTTGGTTAAAGAGAAAAATTTGCCAATCTCACACATGCGCAGTAAGATCGACAAATATTTTTTCATCCTACGTCACCCGATCTCATGCCTGGGTCGGGTGACGTAAGATGAAGAACCAGTATTAGAAGATGGCAGTGCGCCGGCTCCGGGACTAATGTCAGAACAACACGGAACCAGACGCCGGACACCCCAGGATTTATCGGTCTGTCCTGCAGGATTAAAGGTGTGTTTTTGTTTTTTTGAGTATAGATCCTCTTTAATACTCTGGATTTGTCTTGTAGTACTTGTACTGCTTTATCTGTGGGCCCCTGGTCTTCTGCCAGCCCATCCCCATACACCATCCCTTGTGCACTAAGTCCTGGGGGCAACTGTGTGCTGGGAGGCGCAACGAGTCTCCCGAAGCTGAGCGGGGGCTGCTATAGGTGAAGAGTGAGAAGTTAGATCGAGGGACTGATGTCTGGTCAGTACTGGTGCTGACCAGGGCCCTACATGATATATCTGAGATTTTGCCGTAAAACAGGTAGAGAAGAAGCTCATGGAGAGATAGGCCTACAGTCATGGTGATTGTAGTGAAAGTGGAGGTCGGGGTGGAAAGGTACTAAATAACAAATTCAGATGTGGAGGGTGCTAAATTAAAGATAAAAAAGGGCTCCGAGAAAAAGAAAGTAGACTGCAAATGCAATGGGTACTGATAAAAGGGAGGGGGGGCACACACAATGGTACTGAGAAAAGGGGGCAACAGGGTAGCTAGTTCTGAGAAAAAGAGGGGTGTGGGATCGGTGGATGATAAGAGAAGGGCAGGTAGGAGAAGGGAGGGCAGTTTGGCACATGGTGGTGGGGAATGGTTGCAGTGAAGGAGCTTGGTGGTGAGAGAAGTTGGCTACAGGTGCATTGTAGGGTGGGGTTGTTTCTCCAGCAAAAGGGTATGAAGCACCCTTTTCAACATGTGGCCTAGTTGGCAGGGTGGTAGCTGTGTATGAGCAGTTTTTGTAAGGGAGCAGCAGTATGATTGTGGGGCTAAGAATACGACTGCTGTGGGGCTAACTGTTGTGGGCCCAGGAGCAGGGTATATCATATTTGGAGCCCAGAAAATGACTGTTGTGGGGCTTTGGAATAGGAATGGAATGGGGATCATTGGGCGGGTGTAGGCTACAGTATCAGCTCAGTGTTGAGATCCGGAGCAAGCTAACCTGAGGTTCAGGAACAAGCCAGTAATGGGTTTAGGAGCAGGGTGGTGTGGGTCTCAGGAAGGGGCAAATGTGGGGCTCGGAAGCAGACTGGTGTGGGGTCCAGTAATAGGTTGCTGCTGTTGTTATTTCAGCCATCCATAGAGTCCCTGATCCTCCAAGCGAGTGGCTAGAGGGGTTGTGAGTGTGGCAGCAGCACGGTGGGGATCCCGGGGTGGAAGGCTTTGCTAATTGGAGAAGAGGTTGGAAGTCAACAAATGAGGTGAAGTCTGTGATGGTAAAGCCAAATAAACCCTGACTCCTCAGAGTTCGGAAACTAAACTCTGCTGAGAAAGTAAAGCTTATGCCCCATGGCAAGAAAGTAGCCAGCATGCTGAAACATACACACAATTGTATTAGAGCTTCGTATTTTGAAACCAAACACTTGTAAAGCAACCCTAACACATGAACATGTAGGAATGCTTTACATGCCTTGATGTGACCATTCATAAACTATATATCTCCAGCATTGTGGGTTATTGTCTGGAGAAATGGGACTGGTTGCTTATGTTCTTATGTTATTATGGGTACACCCTCTGGGGGCATTACCAATGCAATTTATAATTTCAGCAACAGAACATTAATAAAATAATGATGAGACCTGAAAAGAGAAGAGTGTTGGTTGTCACACACACCCCAATCGCTACTACAAAACAGCAGTACACAGCTGCAGTGAGTCAATAGGTTTCATTTGTTACCTGTAAATCCCCCTCACATGACCTTCTCCAAAGGCCAAGTCCCTATAGATCTCCCTAATATTGTTGTAGATGAAGAACAAGTAATTGTGCTCAGTAACAATCCACGCTATGGTCAGCCAATAAGAATTTATTTTATTTCTGTCGCCCCAATGTAAAAAGTGTAAAATGTAGTATAAGAAAGATAGGTCTCAAAAACCCAACCATTACTCCTGTCATTGTTGAAGAGTTTGCCCCCCAAGTCTGCTCGATGGGTAAGCAGAATGACTGAGTTTCATTTAAAGCACTTGAGAATGCTCACATGTGGGGTAGGTGGGTCTGTCTGCTTATGTCTCTAAAATATATATCAGGGCCTACTCACACTTTAGTGCCATTTGAAATGGCCTGCCAAGGCACTACAAAGTAGATATAATCAGACATAATCCAATATCTCCTGGAATAAGGTTGCAGATATAGCACACTTGGTTTTAAAATTGCAGCCCGGTCCAACAAACAGGCAAATATGGTCCCTTAGTACTGATCTGATCGGGCTTTCTGCAAATGACAGACAGCAAACACCCTTCACGGGTCGTGCCTCCGGGAATTCCTTTCTGCATCACAAATCCGGGATCCCAGATCCTCAGATTACTGACTTGGAAACTAATCCTTAGTTATACCATGCCAGGTAAATTGCAAAATTAGAACATTGATATGTGCAAAAAAGGAATATTCAGGAAATATACAATTCGAAAATAGGTTCTGCCAAAATAGTGACAATTAGAATATTTCACGGCTGTCCCTTCCAAAGAGTCTTTATTGCATTATTGTTCCACAGACAGAATAATTCAGTCTATATAATGGCATGGTAAGGTTTTCAGGTGGTGTGCTTCCTCTGGTGGATAAGTAGAGTCACTTTTTGCGCAAAACATCTGCCACAATCTGAACAAGAGAACGGTTTCTCGCCGGTGTGAATTCTCATGTGCTTGTCACGGTTTCCTTTACTGGGGAAGGATTTGCCGCACTCGGAACAGGAAAAGGGCTTTTCACCCGTGTGGACTCGCTGGTGTACTTTGAGTTGTGATTTGAGGCTGAAAGACTTTCCGCACTCAGAACATGAGAAGGGCTTTTCTCCAGTATGGATTCTCAGATGTGGAACAAGGTCACGTCTATGTTTGAAGGACCTGCTGCACTGAGGACATGAGTATGGCTTTTCCCCAGTGTGACCTTTCTGGTGTACAGCCAGGTCATACTTTCTTAGGAAAGTTTTTTGGCATTCTGGGCAAGTATAGACCTCCTTACCACTGTGACCCCTCTGATGTACAAGGAGGTCATATTTTCTTTCAAAGGACATGCCACATTCCAAACACGACAATGAACTATTATTTTCATGAAGTTTCACATGTCGGTCAAGACAATATTTAACTTTGAAGCATTTTCCACAATCGGGACAGGGAAATGGGCGCTCATTGGTGTGGGTTCGCAGGTGATTAGTAAGTGCATGATTCCCATTAAAACCTTTTCCGCACTCTGTACAAGAAAATGCAAACTTCCTTGTCTGTTTCTTCTGATTTGTATTTTCAGTGACTACACTTATTTCTGGAGAATTTGGTCTTTCATTATCTCTTGCATTATCTTTTGTAGATAAAGTACGATCTCTTTCTGAAGCATTCCAGCTGTTGTTTCCACCTGTTGAACAACCACATAAAATGCAACCAAACTAACAATGGCCATTAGGTTCAGGGTGTATGTACACAGATATGGTGAAAAGGTAGATGAACCAGGTAGATGAAAAGGTAGATGAAACAGGACATTTAAATAATGGATAGATCTTTTATATTGTGTACGATATCGCCTCCTCATTTGTTGGGCACATGAACTTATATTTAGGAATGGAAATAAACCTTTCATATAGTGTACAGTACCTCCTCCTCTTTTATTGGGGACATGACATTATGTTGTGGAATGGAGATGGACCTTTCATATGGTGTACAGTATCTCCTACTCATTTGTTGAGGACATGACGTTATATTGAGGAATAGAGATAGACCTTTCATATGGTGTACAGTATCTCCTCCTCATTTCTTGGGGACTTGACGTTATATTGAGGAATGTAGATGGACCTTTCATATAGTGTACAGTACCTCCTCCTCTTTTATTGGGTACATGACGTTATATTGAGGAATGGAGATAAACTTTTCATATGGTGTACGGTATCTCCTACTCATTTGTTGAGGACATGACGTTATATTGAGGAATGGAGATGGACCTTTCATATGGTGTACAGCATCTCCTCCTCTTTTATTGGGTACATGGCAATATATTGAGGAATGGAGATGGACTTTTTTTATATAGGGTACAGTATCTCCTCCTCATTTGTTGGGTACATGACGTTATATTGAGGAATGGAGATGGACCTTTCATATGGTGTACAGTATCTCCTCCTCATTTATTGGGTACATGGCAATATATTGAGGAATGGAGATGGACTTTTTTTATATAGGGTACAGTATCCCCTCCTCATTTGTTGGGTACATGACGTTATATTGAGGAATGGAGATGGACCTTTCATATGGTGTACAGTATCTACTCCTCATTTGTTGGGTACATGATGTTATATTGAGTAATAGAGATGGACCTTTCGTATGGTGTACAGTATCTCCTCCTCATTTGTTGAGGACATGACGTTATATTGAGGAATAGAGATAGACCTTTCATATGGTGTACAGTAACTTATTTGTTGGGGACATGCCGTTATATTGAGGAACAGAGATGGACCTTTCATATGGTGTACAGTATCTACTCCTCTTTTATTGGGTACATGGCAATATATTGAGGAATGGAGATGGACTTTTTATATGGTGTACAGTATCCCCTCCTCATTTGTTGGGTACATGACGTTATATTGAGGAATGGAGATGGACTTTTTATATGGTTTACAGTATCTCCTCCTCATTTGTTGGTGACATGACGTTATATTGAAGAATGGAGATGGACCTTTCATATGGTGTACAGTATCTCCTCCTCATTTGTTAGGGACATGTCGTTATATTGAGGAATGTAGATGGACCTTTCATTTGGCATACGATATCTCCTCCTCATTTGTTTGAGGAGATCTCTCAAATCTCTTACATTACTCCTTATAATCTGATGGAAACATGGTGGAGAGTGGTAAATACAAAGATCATTTTATTTTGGTGAGGCCTGAAGAAATGTACACTTATAAGTTGTTCAATACATTTTGCTAATTTGTTTCATACACCAACTGGTATACATAAAATTGAAATCCTTGTGATGCTGGTCTAATATTTATAATGAAATCTCCTTAAAAAGGTCCACTGGTATTTTTTTTTTTATTTTAAGTCATCCTGCATATCTTAAGCTTGATATGGTAAAATAAAATGTGAAGTGCTGCACTTTGTCTATATAAATACTTGCCTGTGTTGATATCCATACAGGATTCCTTTACCACATATGCCTCTTCATCCTCCTGTTTGATCAAATTCAGTTTGTCTCCCTTAAATCACAAGATTATTGTGAGCACTAATATACTGATATAATAATACACAAAAAGAAAATAATCTAAGACACTTTATCAAGAGTTAATACAATATCTTCAGCGTCATTTACCTGGTGATGCTGAGGGATGGCACGACATCTCTCCGGTGGGTTCCCGTTACTGGACCCATCTGTAGGAAACACACACACTGACTGAATTCATTGTCTCTATGTGTTTTTCAGATGATGGGGGATCTAGGTGGACCCTCCATACTGCTCTCTCCTTTACAATAAAGTCTCTTCTTACCCAGGGATGTAGGGGGCAGCTGATTCTCCATTATACCATCGGTAAAGAGATTCTTGTCTCCTTTCAAACAGTCCAACTCTCCCATAACACCTTCCTTCTCCTCTTCTTTTATTTCTTTTTTAATAGCAACAATGCTTATTGTTCGACTCTAAAATAAATGTAAATGAGCAAAAATGCTGCTGATGTTTACCACATTTTGTAACCTTTAAAATAAAGTCTTCTCTTACCCGGTGATGTGAGGGTCTGGTGGTCCTCCATTACGATGTCCTTGTACTTCCACTCATTTATGGACACATTTTGACACTTTACAGGAACCTGACACACACAATGATACAGTCACCATCCAGACACATCCCTTGTCTGTCTGGATAATGTCCCAGAATTCCCAGCACTGCTCACCTGTCCGGTCAGCAGCTCAGTCATTTTGTTGATGACTTTCAGAATCCTCTTGTCATTCTTTCTATCTGAACGAAGTAAGGAATGTAGAGGAACCATAATGGGATTCTGACCATCTTCAGATGTCCTTTTCACAACTATGCTATCCTGTAATGGGAGAGAAGATATTCTCATGTAAATGAATAAAACATTTTTTTACTACTTTTTGCCCTAGTTAGGGTTCTTTTTTTTGAAGTGATTTGCAGTCATGAGAAAGCGATCAGAGGGAAGGAAAGTGTGGGAGAAGTATGTGTATGTTAAAAAAGCACCTATGGTTCAACTTATGAATAGTGATGGAACACGGGACACGGGGGGACACGGTACACGGGAGTGTACTAGTAACTGCAAGCTGCAGCCACACTCTCAATATTGTCCTGGACCCCCACTCCTTACAAAAAGCTCCAAAGCTGTATTGCTCTTTCATCTGTACTAAAAAATTCTACAAAGCAGCTGTAAGGTTGTCTGAGCAACATGAGACTGTCACCTCCTTCTTAATGTCTATGGGAGGCTTCGGAACACCACAGCCAAAAGAAAAAGCAGTTTTATACAATGGAACATTCAATTACCATTGTGTCATATGTGCTTCCCTTCTCTTACAGTCCAAACAGAAAAACTAACGGGTTCCTACAGAGGTCTGCACAAGAACCATCACCCACTGAAAACCTCTGATATATTATTATTATTATTAATAATAATAATAATAATAATAATAATAATATTTAGGCATGCATTAACAGAATTGTGATCTATCTCCTTAAGCAGTGATACATTGTTAAAAATAAGCAGTTTTCAGTTCACACAGGTATACATCTGCTGCATGAGTCCTTGATGTTGTGTGGCACCTTGCACAGGCTTGCACGGCAGCCCTAGTCCAAAACAACCAGCGCCTACATATTTGACAGCTGGCGGAAGTGATCAGCACTTGGTACCGCTCACTGCAGTCCCTATTCCATCTCTATAGGGGCTAGGCGCAGATGGCATGTGGCAAAGTTTCCTGGCAAGAGGAAGCCGTAAATGCACCACAACCTCACAGCCAGTGTGAATATGCTCTAAAAGAAAAAAAAGACATACGTTTATCTGTTAATGAATAAGCTATTCGTCAGTAAACAAAATAGATCTATATGTAAATATATAGAAAAATACAATGTAAACAATTGTAACAAATTGTAACAAATTGTAAATTGTAACAAAAAAAAGTGTGTAAAAGTAGTAAAACAATAGTAAAATAAACATATCAATGCATATTCCAGGTGATTCGTATTTGAGATAGTGTGATGAAGTGTGGGAAAGTTATTTTTCTGTGGCAGGTAGCAACCAAAAAAACAAACTTGTCATTCGTGTTCCAGGACTGCTCCTCACCTCTCCGGTCAGCAGGTAGATGATCTCCAGGGTGAGTTGTAATATCCTCTCGGTTAGACTGTTGCAGTTTGGCTCCATTGCTACCCTCTACCACACTCATTTCTGTAGCCCATCCCCCAGTGCTAAGCATCATGGGTGAAAGGCTGGCTTTTCTGGGGTTGGGTCTCCTGGGCCATTTTGTTGTAGACCATTATTAAAACAGCTGTAATCAGCTGTTCAGCAACGTTTTCTCAAATCTAAGCGCCTTCTGCTCTGTCGGGCTACAACAAAATGGTCAAAGAGCACCAATTATTGAAAAGCCTACCCTTTACCATAATTCTCAACACCATGAGTAGACCGATATATAAAGATCCTGTTGTTATTGTTATTACTAATAAATTATTTCCAACAGGTAGACACAATGGCTGGAATTCCTCAGAGGGGCATTATATTTCACCTGCCGATTATAGCAAACAAAATAATGGCATGATACAGTATTCTCCAGGAGTAAACCTTTTTACCAAATATATACATCAAAGACTTGATAATAAAGTGAGAACAACAGATGTGAATTCTGAAGACTCTGTCATCCTTAATGTCCAACCAATCTGTCACAGTGCAGATGGACCGGCAGAATCTTGTAATCCCAAAAAAACATCTTCTAATAGTACCACAATAAGCGATTTTCAAGATTGTAAAAAATCCTTTTTAAACATGACCTGGTTGTACATCACTGTTCTCATACAAGTGAAAAACCCTTTATATGTTCTAAGTGCAAAAAGTCCTTCAAAAAGAAATCACAACTAGGCCGACATCAGAGAATCCACACCGGGGAAAAGCCCTTCTCATGTTCTGAGTGTGACAAGTTCTTCACCTTCCAAGCACAACTTAGAAAACACCAGAGAGTCCACACTGGTGAGAAGAAGCCTTTTGCATGTTTGGAATGTGAAAAATCCTTTATAACGAAGGCAGAACTTATTCGACACGAGAGAATCCATACCGGGGAAAAGCCCTTCTCTTGTTCTTACTGTGGAAAGTCTTTCACCCACACCCCACTACTCAATGCACATGAGAGAATCCACATTGGAGACAAGCCCTTCTGCTGTTCCGAGTGTGACAAGTCTTTTATACACAAAACAGGACTGATTCGACATGAGAGAACTCACACTGGAGAATAGCCCTTCTCCTGTTCTGAGTGTGGAAAGTCCTTCACCCAGAAATCACTACTTAATATACACCAGAGAGTCCACACCGGTGAGAAGCCCTTTGCCTGTTCTGAGTGCGGAAAGTGCTTTTCCAATAAAGGGAACTGTGATAAACACATGAGGATTCACACTGGTGAGAAGCCATTTTCCTGTCCAGTATGTGGCAAATGTTTTGCCCAGAAAGTGACTCTAATTCTCTACCAGAATAAGTATACCACCCAAGGCCACTGAAAAAAGTATAGTGGTAGCTTGTAGGTTGAATCATTTTGCCTGTTGACCAGCTGGGCAATATAGAGGCAGGTGTATGTGTGATGTAGGAAGGAATTCCCAGACGTACCCACTATAGGATCCTTACTGTGCTTCACATACATAAAGCTTTATGTATCAAAGAATGGTTTATATGGGAATGGAGATGAATATGAAGAACATTTTAGGTCAAAGTATGCACTGGTATAGTAGTGTCAGAACTGACAGCAGTTTGGCAGCTTCCAAACCAGTGAGGTGCCTTAGGTGCACACATCATCTATCATCTTACCTGCTAGGAAACCGTCAAAAAAGCTGAGCTGCACAGGGAAACTCCCAGCTTCCCTTGCGTGAATGAACCTCCTTGTGCCTGCGGGGGAATAACGTCATCCCGGCAAAGCCAGTCATGATGGCTAAAGATCGTGAGGATGAAGAAAAGAAAAAGGAAGATGGTGGCGCCCTGCAATAGAACAGGGATAGGTGAGTCATGTGGGTTTAGTTTTGCTTTAAGAAAGCAGAACTACTTCACGGGTGAGTAGCTCTATTAAATCTGCAGTGAATTTCATAACACTCCAACTTTTAACTGTGGGAAAATCTCCAACATTGATAACAGTTATGCTTCAGGTTGGTTGTCCCTACTTCCTATGATTTATTACGATATACATTGTATCACTGTAATAAAATAAAGTTGTCACTAATCCACAGTGTGGACTTTTGTATCTGTTTCATACAGTATGTACTGTTAGCACTGATAATACTTGTTCTTCACAATGCTACAAGGGTGTCCTATTGGACCTGGGTAACTTTGGCGACTTTCAGGCCAAAGGATGTTCAATTGATTATCACTAGTACAAGTGAACGGGGAACACAAGAGCCAAGTATCTAGTCTACCAGCCCAAGGTGTCAGGAATCTTTCAAACACGACTTGCAGAGAGTGGAGAAAGTAATACGTGCACTCTTAAATGTAGATGAAAGTCTGGAAGACAATCCAGCAGGGAGACAGTCAACTCCAAAATCCAAGTGGGGATTGTAATACAGCAATAGTTGTTGGGTGTCAAGGAGTACGGCCTGTTCTTGTGCCATAAAGATGCCGCTCATTGGCTGAGAACACATGAAGGACATCTAATGAAATCTCAGCAAGGCATTTATCCAAAACTCTTACCTGTAAAAACACTGAAATACCAGCCAGCCTCCTGCAACTTCATATGGGTCCACATGACGTCTTTCTTTCATCACGATGTTCTAACTATACTTACTACTTTGTCATGGTGTCTGTCTACCAGACAGAAATGTCTTCTACAAAGTGTGTATTGTTTACTGGTGCCGGCATCACACCAAATTAGGCACAAAACCTAGGACAGAACAGTTCCAAAATATTCCCACAAGGTCTCCTATGACTTTATTTATGCCAATTCCAAATTGTCAAAGCTCACTTAACCATAGGAGACATGATGCCAATTGCCAGGTAGACATCTTCATCTTCTAACACCTCGTTCCCATTCCCTCTGAATCCCATCAGAGAAGACCCTGATATTCTCCCTGGAACAGACAATGTACATTGGACCTGATTTATCAAAGCTCTCCAAGACTGACACTCCAAGGTTTGCTTGATCACTCAGGTTCTCCCATGACAGTCTATCTTATCCAGTCTTGAAAAAGCAGGACCATCGACTATACATTTAGAACAGGAGGTTCTATTATTTCACCCAGATGGATATTCCAGGAACCGATCGGGCACTTAGCTAACCCTAAGATGCCCCATGACTCCTTCCAAAGACCTCTGCAAGAAACAATCCCCAAAAAGACTTTCATCTTTAGGAATCTACAAAACTAATGGGAAGTGTGCAATAAATTAACATATTGTGACCATTAACATATTAAAGTGTAACTTTTAATTTCAAAGAGTCCTTGATCCCTCCATAACCTGATTGCAGACAATCCCATGCCGGCCTGGTTTTCTTCATTTCCCTGGAGAAATTCTGAAGTCTTCTTCCTTCTTCTTCTCAAGCCACCTGATCTTGTACTGTGCAGGTGATGGATTGGTGACATTTCCTCCTGAAAATATCAGGGGTTGGGGGGAGTAAAGATGGAAGGGGAGGGGGACCTCCTAAAAAAAAATTGTTTTTAAAAAAAATGTAAATGTAATGTTTTAAAAAAAGTTTTTTTCATATATATATATATATATATATATATATATATATATATATAAATATATGATAGCTGATATTTTAATCTTTAAAATGTATTTCTAATTTTTTTTTTTATATAAAGAAGGGAAAAAAAATGACAAAAATACAAATTTATGAAAGATTATTTTTCTTACAGACAGAATAAACAAGCCTGAATTTCTGGCGGCGGCCAATTTTCTGTAGCCCAAAAAGTGAGGACAGCGAGGAACGCAGCCCGATACAATGAATAGTGAGTTCTCTTATGGTCTCCAGGTCTACAACAAAATGGCGAAAGGGAACCAATCAGCACGCAGCTTTCCTTTTACCCATCATGCAGTGCGCTGGGGGCCGGACACCATTGTTGCAGAAAGCGAGCCATGGAGGGGTCGTGTGACCGGCTGACCGAGAGGCTCTTACAGCTCAGCCTGGAAATCATCCATCTTCTGACCGGAGAGGTGAGGAAGATTCTGGGGGGGGAGGGCACAGCTGCTCCATCTTTTTCATTTATTAGTTCAATTTCAAGGACAAACCATAAATAAATCTGGGGAATTCTACATGGAGGAGAACTCTTTCTTTTCCTCCTAGAAGTTGGGCGTTTTTACCGATTTTTTGTCACTTTGTATTTTTTACCATTAAAGCAGTTTCATTGCTGATATTTTTATATAGTGAAATCAATAAAAATGCAATAATGCATTCCGCCGCGGTGTGCCGCACTGCGTCCTGCCACTGCGTGTCCCTGCATCGCGCAAAGGCGTGCCACTCTGCGTCCCGCCACGGCCTGCGTCCCTGCACCCCACCGCAGCATACCGCTACGCGTCCAAGCTTCCCGCCGTGTCGCTGTGTGTCCCTGCATCCCGCAGTGGCGTGCTGATCTGCGTCCTGCCACGGCGTACGTCCCTGCATCCCGCAACCACGTGCCGCTGTGCGTCTCTGCATTCCGCAACAGCATGCTGCTCTCCGTCCTGCCACGGCGCGTGTCCCTGCATCTTGCAATGTGAACTAATGCATACAGATGTTTGAAGGATTTGGCATACAGATGGAAACCGGCACTGATTGGGAAGATGTAAATATGAGCACTTTACTGAACCAACCCATTATTGAAGTACCAGGAAGCGTCATCTTCTCATATCACAGTAAATGCGAGCCAAGTCCTATAAATCTGTGGACACGTGTGCTCACTGGGTGGTCTAACTTGTGCGCACAAAGGGGTAGGGTGAACGTCTTCTGCTCCTCTGCCATTGCTGATGGGATGAGAGCCGTTCAGATAACCTCTCAGTACAGCTTTCTGATTGATGGACGTTCTCCTGCTTGCAGCTCACTATTACTGGCATTCTGCAACTCTCTTCTCTTCTATGGCCAATCTCCCACAACTTCTTACCGACTCCTCCATGACACATCCGTCACAACCTAACTGATATCATATAACTGGAAAAGACACAAAGGCAGAGGTGCAGAAATACCATGACCTTTCTAAGAGAGTTTGAATCTCCTCAAGGTGCATTATGGATGGGTAGGAGATTTGTCTGGGTGGTTAAACTATATCATCTGATTGTTACTTTCCATCCACAGGATTACACGGTTGTGAAAAAGACAACCGGAGCCGAACATAATTCCATTATGGTTCCTGTACATTCCTTACTCATCCCAAACAATGACAAGAAAATTTTAGAAGTCACCCAGAAGATAATTGAGCTTCTGACGGGAGAGGTGAGCGGTGCCAAGAATTATGGGACATTATTATGGGATGTGTCTGGATGTAAGTATCTACTGGTATGTCTCTGATTATATCACACTATATCCTTGTTTCTCTCAGGTTCCTATAAGGTGTCAGGATGTCACTGTCTATTTCTCCATGGAGGAGTGGGAGTATTTAGAAGGACACAAAGACCTCTATCAGGACATCATGATCGAAGACCAGCAGACCCTCACATCACTGGGTAAGAGGAGAGTTTACCATAACATTGGAGATACTGTACACCAATTGAAATGTCCATCTTCATTCCTCAGTATAGCGTCATGTTCCCAACAAATGAGGAGGAGATACCGTATTTTTCGCAGTATAAGACGCACCCAATTTTAATGGAGGAAAATCTAGAAAAAAAAGATTCTGAAAGATTATTCCCCTTCTGATCACTCATGTGCCATTCATACCGGTATTCCCCTTCTGATCACTCATGTGCCATTCAAATTCCCTTTCTGATCACTCATGTGTCATTCAAATTCCCCTTCTGATCACTCTGTGCTTGCTTTTTTTTCCACTGTACGGCAGTTAGGACAGGGAACAGCAGGGGGCGCTGTGCCGGCTTCTTTCGCTCTGCACTGCAGCCAGGAGGAGACACACGCTGCAGACAGCGAGAAGAAGAGACACACACCATATGAAAGGTCCATCTCCATTCCTCATTATAACGTCATGTCCCCAACAAATGAGGAGGAGATACTGTACACCATATGAAAGGTCCATCTCCATTCCTCAGTATAGCGTCATGTCCCAAAAAATTAGGAAGCAATACCATACACCAGAGATGCCCAAAACGTAGATCGCAATCTACTGGTCAATCACAAAGGCAACAGAGTCGATTGTGGAGCCTTGCCTTACCCCTCCCTGCTGTTTACCAGCGGCCCTGCTGCACTTCTATAGGGATGCTGGGGATGTCTTTAAGTGCGTGAGAAGGCGTGTAACAGTGGGGAGTGGGGACGGAGGCTGAGAGGGCAGGAGTGCAGTCTGAGGTGAACAGTGCTGGGCAGCCCAGTCAGTTCAGGCTCGGTGTCAGGGTTCAATTACCGAGATACCTTTGTATAGATTAGCAGTTCTTTTTCTTGTGCAGCACGTCATTCTCTTATGACAGGTGAACTGTAGCTTTCCTGTCACTAAAGTCTTGTAGTGCAATGTTCTGCCATTCAGTGTCTCATTAGCTTCAGTCACTTCTGTGTCATACTCGGTATATATATAAATAAATATATGTTTAGCATTTTTATTGTTGATAGATCATGTTGACTTTGTCATTTTAAAAGTAGCTTGCAAGCCAAAAAAGTTTGGGCACCCCTGCCATACACCATACGAAAGTTTCAACTCCATTCCTCAATATAAGATATGTCCCCAAGAAATGAGGAGGAGATACTGTACACTATATGAAAAGTTAATATCCGTACCTCAATATAGGGGTTATGTCCCCAACAAATGAGGAGGAAACCAAATGAAAGGTCCACCTCCATTCCTCAATATAACCTCATGTCCCCCCCCCCCAAAAAAAATGTGGAGAGAGGTCTATCTAAATGACAGTATTGTGTAAATTTCAAACTTCTTATGTCGGTGTTCATTTTAATAAGAAATAATTTTTCCATCAGATGCACATGATGGCTGGAATCCCCCTAAAAGTCATACAATGGACATTCCAACGGACGTACAAAGGACATCTCCAGATTGTTATGAAGAAGATAATGGAATGGCCCAATATTCTCCGGGACTAAACCTTGTTACGCAATATATACATCACAAACTCGATCATATGGTGAGAACGACCGAACTATTAAATTCCGAGGAATCCAATGATAAATCATATAACTTTATCCCAAATTCCCAGCCATACTGTCACAGTGCTGATGATTCACCAGTTCTTTCTAATCCTGAGGATTCTTCCAATAATTTGAACACTGTTACAAAGAAAGACGGTAAGATATTTTCTTGTTCTGAGTGTGGAAAGTGTTTTACTTCAATCTCCTCTCTCAGTGGACATCAGAGGACCCACACGGGGAAGGGTCCATTCTTTTGTTTGGAGTGCGGGAAAGGTTTTACCCGCAAGCGTGCTCTCACTTTTCACCAGAGCTCCCACACCAACGAGGGTCCATTTCCTTGTATGTACTGCAGTAAACCTTTCATGAAAAAACACGACCTGCTTGTACACCAGAAACTGCATGTCCGGAAACCAACCTATACTTGTTCTGAATGCAAGAGATCCTTCAAAAATAAACAAGAACTTTCTGAACATCAGAGAATTCACACCAGTAAAAAGCCCCTTTCATGTTCTGAGGTCTTTCACGATAAAGAAAAGACAAATGTTGGTGCCAACCAGCTGTCAGTACAGGAAAGAGATGTGACTGTGACAAAAATAAAGGAGGAATTTTCTCTGGATAGCAGCTCATGTAAGTATTTTGCATGAAATTCATCACCTCACATGTTGATTTTTGTTAGTAGACCAGCAAAGTAAGGGGGGCAAGGTTATGTTTCCAAAAATTGAGGAGATACTGTACATTATATGAAAGATCCATCTCCATTCCTCATTATACCATTGTGTCCCCAACAAATTGAGGAGATACTGTACACCATATGAAAGGTCTAACTCCTTTCCTCAGTATAATGTCATGTCCCAACAAATGAGGAGGAGATACTGTACACCATATGAAAGGTCCATCTCCATTCCTCAGTATAATGTCATGTCCTTCCTCAATATAACATGTCCACATCAAATGAGGAGGAGATACTATACACCAAATGAAACGTCCATCTCTATTCCTTAAAGCGTATCTAAACTCAGAATTTTTACTTCACATAAAAGGGTAAAGAACCCTTTTTATTTAAAGTACAAATTCTGTTTGTTTTTTAATAAAGGGTGCAGCACCGCCCCTTTAATTCTTGATCACCTAATAGGAACGCAAAGTCTCCCAGGATACCTACGTCTCGCATCCCCGAAGGCTCTTTCTGCGCAGAAGGAACTCTTTCATCAAAACGGGAAAAAATTGCTGATCCCACGCATGCGTAGTGAGATTGGCAAGTTTGTTTTTCCCTATAGGAAGAGGCCCGAAAGAAGAGGAGAAGATGGCGACGCCTGGTGCGCTAGCCCGAAGACGGATCCTGGGACGACGCAGGACCCAGTGGCAAAAACCGACGGATCAACTGCTTGTAGGATTGAAGGTAAGTGGGATTTTTTTGGTTTGGGGTCGTTTTGGGTTTACTTCCTCTTTAACATAACCTCAAAGTTTGAACAAATGTATTGGAGAAAGGTCTATTTCTATACCTTGCCATACAAAAAGGAATCGGTATAGGTACAACTTATGCAGGGTGCCATAGTTGCTTTGGTTGTATTGTATGATGTATCTAAGTATCTTTGTGTTAAGATATTAAGGTATTGTACCCAACAAGGACTAGATTAGCACATGTGACTCCTGACTGTATAACATAAACTATGAATCTTAAACCTTTTTAATAAAAAAAAAAAACTATTTCAAACAGGTGGAGGCGATGGCTGGAATACCTCAGAGAGACATCTTATTTTACCTCCACAATATATAGAAGAAGACAATGGGAAGGTGCAATATTCTTCAGATGTAAGCCTGGGTAACCAATATTTACATCACAGGCTTGATGATGTAACAAGAGTAAGAGAACGACATAATTCTGAGGACTCCAATGATAAATCAAATACTCCTAACATCCTCCCAAGCTGTCCCAGTGAATACAGAGCAGCAGATTTTTCTAAAGCCGAGGAACAATCTTCCAGGAATTTAGATTTAGTCACGAGAAAAGATAGTACCGTATTTGCATGTTCGGAATGTGGTAAAACATTTTCCACAATCTCCTCTCTCAGTGGACATCAGAGGACGCACACGGGGAAGGGTCCATTTTTTTGCTTGGAATGCGGGAAAGGTTTTACCCGCAAACGTGCTCTAGTTTTTCACCAGAGCTCCCACACCAACGAGGGTCCATTTCCTTGTATGTACTGCAGTAAACCTTTCATGAAAAAACACGACCTTCTTGTACACCAGAAACTGCATGTCCGGAAACCAACTTTTACTTGTTCAGAGCGCAATGCATCCTTCAAAAATAAACAAGAACTTTCTGAACACCAGGAAATGCACTCCAGTGAAAAGCCAATTTCATGTTCGGAGGTTGAGGATAAAAAACAGAAGCATGTGGAGGACAATCAACAGTGTATACCAGAAGGAGAAGTAATTGCAACAATAATAAAGGAGGAATCTTCTCCAGGTAGTGCAGGTAAGTACTGTACATGAAATGCAACACCTCCGATTTGGATTTTAAATAGAAGGCCAGCAAAGGAGGGATGACAAATTTGTTTGTGACGGTTGTAAGCTGACCTTTAAAAAGTCTTAATTTCTTGATTTGTGTCAAATTTGCACAGATACAACTTAAAAAGGAATGTATTATTACTGTATGAAAAGTCCATCTCCATTCCTCACTATAACGTCACGTCCCCAACAAATGAGGAGGAAATACTGGTCACCATATGAA
Source organism: Pyxicephalus adspersus (assembly GCF_032062135.1). Classification (NCBI taxonomy): domain Eukaryota; kingdom Metazoa; phylum Chordata; class Amphibia; order Anura; family Pyxicephalidae; genus Pyxicephalus; species Pyxicephalus adspersus. Next base: position 56,029,921 of record NC_092867.1, read on the forward strand.
AGGTTCATTTCTATTACTTAACCTTTCCCTCTAAATTTATGCTCTTAATAATTGAAGTGAAGGAAAGTTAATATATGTTCCTCATCTTAAGAAAGTGATCACAATTTGCACACCTTACCCAGAGGGCCATAGTTGCCTTGGCCGTATGGTACACATTATTTGAATTATATCCCTGGGTTGTTGGCATATCCTATATCAACTTCATGATTCTTTACAGTAAAACATTATCAATAAGTATAATGTTATAACTAAAAAATATTTTCTTTCTAATAGGTGAACATGACAGCTGGAGTACCCAAGAAGGACGAGTATTTTTATCTTCAGAATATAATGAAGAAAATAATGGGATGGCACACTATTCTCCAGGAGTAGGCATTGGTAGTCAATATATACATCACAGACTCGATCATATGCTGAGATCAACAGATGTGTATAATGCTGAGGAGCCCAATAATAAACCACATTCTATTATCCCAAATGTCCAGACACACTTTACCTATGCAGATGGATCTCCACATCATTCTAATCTGTATGAATCATCTTCTTACAATAATTTGAATACTTTTACAACACAGGACAAAAAGATATTTTCGTGTTCAGAATGCGGAAAATGTTTTACCTCTATCTCATCTCTCAGTGGACATCAGAGGACGCACAGAGGGAGAGGTCAATTTTTTTGCCTGGAGTGTGGAAAATGTTTTACCCGCAAACGCGCACTTGTTTTTCACCAGAGCTCCCACACCAACGAAGGTCCATTTCCTTGTCGTCATTGCAAAAAATGGTTTATGAAAAAACACGATCTGGTCCTACACAAGAGAACTCACAGCCGCAAACCAGCCTTTTATTGTTCAGATTGCAAGAAATCATTCAAAAATAAACAAGAACTTGATGAACACGAGAGAGTTCACACCAGTGAAATGCCCCTTTCCTGTTCTGAGGTCAAGAAAGAGACGTATGTGGGGGGGAATCAACTGTCTATTCAGGCAGATGACATTATTACGACAATAATAAAGGAGGAATTTACTCTAGATAGCAGCACATGTAAATATTAGATGCAAAATTCAGGACTTCGTATTTTCATGTAACCCAAGGTTAAGACAAATTTGTTCTTGATTAACCTCCCTAGCAGTTCATTTCTTTCTGTTTTTTCATGTCTAAAAGCGGTACATTGTTTTTCATTAAAATTTATTTTACAGTATAATATAATAGTATGAGTATAATAAAGTTTGAAACACAAAATCATGTAAAAATAATAAATGGCCGGCAACCTACACAAGCCCCGATGTCACCGGGAACTCCCCGGTGACTCATCGAGTGCAGAAGACACTGGAGGAAGAAGAAAAAAGACAGGTATTGCGGTGATGGACGGCGCGGGACGCCGGCGGAACGGATAAGGCTGTATTTACTATTATTTTCCATAGGTTTACCAATTCCAAGTGTGACTCAGGGTTACCGCTTTCAGCAACTTTTTTCTACCCCGAGTCACACTTAAGGTTACCACTAGGAAGGACAGGGTAAAGCAACAAGTTCACTATAAATTCCCCTTAGTAAATAGTAAGTAGTAAATACTTACCTTCCTTAGCCCCCTAGATTTTTAGCAAATCTTTAAAGTTGTGTGGAAGTGATGCATAGGTGAGTATGTGCTGTTAGGAAAGAATAGAGCAGGTCTTCACTTTATTTTGTAAGAGGAGACTAAAATATAAATGGTAAACTAGCAAAGTAGAAATGTTAATTTTATTTGTAAATTATTGTAAGTTGACCTGCAAAAGACTTTATTTCCTGGATTAGTTTTTTATATAGTTAAAATTTTACAAGTATATCATTATAACAAAAATAACTTAATATGCACTGTCCTTTAAAGGAAACAAAAACTTCTGTTGTTGAAATACAGAACATTTTCATACTATAATAAAATATCAAAGCGTGCATTATTGTTCATGAGGATATCATTATTGGTCTTATTCAGTTAATGTTTCCAACAAATGAGGGGATACCGTACACCGTATGAAAGGTCCTTCTCCATTCGTCAATATAACATCATGTCCCCAATAAATGAGACACCATACACCATATGAAAGGTCCATCTCCAGTACACCATATGAAAGGTCCATCTCCATTCCTCAATATAACGTCATGTCCCCAACAAATGAGGAGGAGATACCCTACACCATATGAAAGGTCTATCTCCATTTCTCAATATAATATCAGGCCCTCAACAAATGGTGAACACAAAGGCAGAAATATGTGAGAAAGACATCTTTTTGTCTCCTGAATATAATGCAGAAGTTAAGGCCTTGGTTCTAATTCCTCCAGAAGTAAGTACTATTACCGAAAATGTTCTTCAGTCAGTGACAAGGAAGGGCTCATTTTTTTGTTCGTCAAAGTGCGGAAAAGGTTTCAATGGAAATCACGCTCTTCTTAATCATCAATAAAACCACACCAATGAGGATCCAAACTGAATTTTTTAGTTATGGGTGTTGTGTCCATTTTCTTTTTCATCTTTTTTTTGATTTTTTTTATTAGCAACCAACAAAACAGACATTTACAGTGCTTAATCCGGCAGAGGTAGAAGGTATCAAACAGTTGAACGAAAACATGGTAAACAGTACTGTAACAATGTACATTACAGAAAAAGAAGAAAAAATAATAAAGAAAAACAATTTACAGCATGTTTACATTTCGGCCTAACAAAAGGTTACTCAATATGCAATCTTTAACTGGAGCGTGTTGACCTAGTTGAAGTCTCATTGGTCAATGATTTTTAATAACATTAGGAAAAGAAAAAGAAAAGAAATCCAATACAAAATGAGAACAAAATTCAAACTCTCATTTTGTATTGGATTGAATACAAACTCCTGTATCCAATCCAGTACAAAATGAGAGTTTGAATTTACCAATTACATACTTTGTATTTATTTTGAATTATTTTGTATCAGGTTGGATACAGGAGTTTGTATTCAACCCAATACAAAATGTGTTTGAATGAGTTTCAACTTGAATTTCCAGCACACGTGCCGACGTTATAGCCGAGGGACACGCACGGAGGGAGAAGAAGCCATCCGGCTTCTTCTTCTAAGCCGGCCGGCCGGCTTAGCTTAGAAGATGCCGGCCGGCTTAGCTTGGAAGAAGCCGGCCGGCTTAGCTTGGAAGATGCCGGCCGGCTTAGCTTGGAAGAAGCCGGCCGGTTTAGCTTAGACAAGCCATCCTTGTCTTGTTTTGTTGGTAATGGAAAAAGGGTGGGAGAGAATTCCGTTAACCCTGACTAATGTAGTAGGGTTCTGAGAGAGCCCGTATCCATGTAAAGAGTCTACCGGGAATGCCTAATAAGGCAAGGACCTGTTTCATATAGTCCCAGTTCACACAGTCGAACGCTTTTTTGGCGTCTGTCGAAAAAGTCAAGGAAGGGATTTTTTGTGTGGTGACAGTGTGGTGATAGTATTGTCACTTGCCTCCCTAAGTGGGAAAAAAACGCTTTGAGTGGATAATCTGCTCAAGGATAGGCGTAAGTATACGTGCAAGTATGCTAGAAAAAAGTTTTACAACACAACTTAGAAGAGATATCGATTGATAATTTGCACACATCTTAGCATCTTTGTCAGGTTTTAAGATAACAGTTATGTGAGCCGTGGAGGAGTCTGCTGGCAGAGGGTACTCCGGCAAAGTGCATCAAAGGCCGTCAGGAATGGGTCTGTGAGCTGAGGGAGAAACTACTTATAATAAGCCAGGGTGAACCCATGAGGTCCAGGGGCCTTTCCCGTAGGCGCATGAGCAATTGCCGCCTGCAACTCAGTAGAAGTGATAGGAGCCTCTAGTGCCGCCAAAGCATCCTCAAGTATTTTAGGAATTCCAGAGCCAGTTAAATAGGCCTATGTACCTGCTGCAACCGTGTCTGAGAGGCATGGGTCAGAATTCCCCAAGATTGTTGAGGATGATGTAACAGGGTGCCCGTTTTCAATTGTATACAGGGTATGAAGGCACGGGCACTTTTTGCTCTGATGGCACATGCCAAGGCCTTCCCGCACTTATTACTATACTTGTAAAAAAAGGCTCTGCACCTATCAAGTTGGGAACTCGCTTTGGAACAGTATTGTAGATTGATTTGTTCACTTAGTGTTAACAATTGGGCTTCCATATCGGGAGAGTGGCCGTGCTTGTGTCTAATCTCTAAGTCATGCAGGTCTTGAAGCAACTGTGTCAGTCGTTGGCTGGCGCTCTTTTTTAACCATTTGGCACTGCTGTATCAGAAGTCTCGGCAAATAACACTTATGGGCCTCCCAGACCGTCAAGGGGCTAGAAACTGATGCGTCATTTCTATTACAAAAACGCCGAAAGCTCACCCTCTAAGTGGGTTCCAAAATATCCTGAAGTCAAAAGCTTCTCATTCAAATGCCAAGGGGTACCCCCTGGGGAAGTAACATCTGAGGACACTGTGACGGATATCGGGGCATGATCGGAGAAGGTCATACTGCCTATTTCTGATCTCTGCACCAGAGGGATGGTATCATGTTTGACCAAGAAAAAGCCTATGCACGAGTGGGTTTTGTGAACTGGGGAGTAGATAGTATAGTCTCTTCTGTTGGGGTGCTGTATTCTCCAGATATCAGTAAGTTGGTGGAGGCGTAAGAGACTCTTCAGCTGCTGTAGAACTGAGTATGGGAGGTGAGAGGCCCCTTTTATTACATCATGAGCCGGGTCTAGAGCCAAATCTCCTCCCACTATCAAAGTACCCTCTGCAAACATATCAGCAACATTGAGGAATTCTTCCAAATAGGATACTTGATTGGTGTTAGGAAGGTACAGGTTAATCAGGGTGAAAAGTCGGGAATGTATCTTTCCTTTGACTAGGAAGTAGCGCCCTTCAAGGTCCACCTTCAAAGTAACTAGTGACCATGGGATAGATTTGTCAATAAGTATACTGACGCCTTTGGACTTGGAATCAGGTGACAATCCATGGTAAGCCGCCGGTATCTTATCGTGCCTAAAATGTGTTTTCTGCACATTGATGGACGAAACCTTTAGTGACATATTAGCGCTGGGAAGTGACCTATCTCAGCTTGCAATTCCACTGGGGACGAAGGGCTGGACGTGGGAGGAAGGGTGGGGAGGAGAGTTAAGCTAAGGACTACGCAAGAGGCGGGTAAGGGCAGGATGAGAAGAAAAGGGGAAAAGAGGGAAGAAAGAAAGAAAAATGAGAGAAAAGAAAAGGTGGTGCTATACTCCGGGCTCACTGCTGGAGTCCACCAACAAATACTAGTGTGAGTGTCTAGCTCCTATTTCACCAGGAATAGGAGTGAACTAGTGGGGGAAAGTGGAACTCGATGTAGGCATTTTTCCACTCACCTCCACCGTGTCAGGTTAGAACAAAACAAGACATTAAAATCCACAGCAAAAATTAACTTGATGAATAACAAAGAATAGTAAACAATGGAATAACCAGGGTAGACAAGAAGTATTGCCCTTAGTGGTAGGACAATAGGATTTCCAGGCGCACCAAAAAAAACAATGTGTCACCACAGTATAGGATAGACCATGGCCTGGACGGCACGCTGAACAGCGACATGTGGTGTAGAACATTCAAGTACGAAACAGAGCATCGCTCCTCGGTGAATAAGTCATATCCGTCAAATGTTGCCACTGTGCAGGAGCTGCCAAGCAAAGATTATATAGTTGATCTATTATTGTTAGCGGTATGTATACTGACAATTCCAGAAGTATTAAACCATTTAAGCATGAACAACCAGAGACTGTATCGCAGATAAACAGTGTGCCAAATAAAACCATGTGGATACCCCTAAAGAGGAAGAGCCATCCTCAATGCCATTATTGGCCATAAACAATCAACCCCAATATCCCGGCAGCATCAAGGTGTCTTAACATGGGTAAGCAGCCTAGGCATTGTGGAATGCATGTGCAAAGCAGCAATATCAACCAGGCTCTTCGCACTAGGGGCCAGTCACAAGGTAAGGTAACACCTTATTCAGCAAGTCTAACATAGCCAAGAAACAATATCATCAGTGCAGTGTGAGCATATAGCACACAACAGTTTGGCTATGATAGCATATATCAGCAGCAATGATAGCAGAAACACAAATCAATGGTCCCTAAAAAACTGGATATCAAAAAGCGAGGGTTGAGCTTCATTGGCTCTGGGGCCCAGGGTGCTCCTCTCTCCTGCCCAGGCAGTGCACACAGGTCTCCGGGGAAAATCCCTCCTGTGGTTCCGCAGCAGAGAGGACGCTTCTTCTGTAGGGACACCCAGCCAGTTTGGAAGAACGTTTGGATCAACTACTAACATGTAAAACAACGCAGGGAGCTGTCCATGGCGGTGTAGGGCAAATGTCCCCCTGCCTTTTGTTATCTACACCATGGAAGTCCACAGGAGCAAGCTTTTTGCAAAATTTCCTCTTTTAAAGTGTAGTAGTGTATGCAGTACAGCACATCATTAGGCATATTGGAACTGCAGTCCCTGATACTGAGTACCCCGTGCACTCATTTCAATATACGTATCCATTGGGCAGTCAAGAAGCTTGATAAAAATGGCAGTCACCGTGGAGTGCAAATCAATATTAGCCGTGGCATTAGGGATGCCTCTAAGGTGCACATTGTTTCTCCTGCTGCGATTTTCATCAGTGCGAAGCAATATGGATGTAAGCTGTAATTTGATATCTCCCAAAGAGGATTCTAGGGCATTCACTGATGATTGCATTGTACTATGAGAAGTTTCCAGAGCCGAGACCATAGTATCAACCCTGACACCTTTTGATTAACTGCTTCCAAATCAGGGAACTCTCTATTCTGGTGGCCATGGCTTCTGAATCATTTTTGGTAGTTAATGGGGCAAGAAGCTCTTGAAGCATGGCACGTGTAATAGGTGCCTGTGGTTGTGATTGAGCCATGCTGGGCTCTGGTGAAGCAGATGCCTGGGTCTCCTCAGTGGGTTCTCTGGGGTAGCAGGGGATCGTGACATGGAGCCTGAAGGACTAGCTGCAGAGGCTCCTAGGCTGGTGTGAGGAGAACCCCCTAAAATTTCATTAGCGTGGCATCATTAGAACATAAAAAACTCTGCCCATTTTGATGGACGGCTCTTTTTGGCAATCCTTTGGGGATAAAACAATTTTATTTTAATTTATATAGGTTTCACACATGAATTTAAATCAATAGGAATGATAATGATTTAAATTCATGTGTAAAACTCAAATACATTAAAATATTATTGTTTAATCTCTAAAAGATTTCCAAGAAAGGCATCTCTTGTTCTCCTATAATACAGTTACCCCATCCTTTTAGGTACCTTATAATGAAGGCTTCCCCTCTCTCCTTAATAGAGGCCTCCCACCTAAAAATAGAGGCCTATAAACTCAGAAGCACATTGTAATAGGGGTTACCACACCAAAATCCCAAATACAAACTTATAATTAAGGCTTCACCCCATCCCTATAATTAAAGTTCCATAAACTCCATATAAAAGAGGCTACCACTCCAAAATCCCTATACATGCTTTTAATAAAGGCTTCCCCCTTTCTCTATAATGAAAGCCCTACACATTACTAATAAAGGTAGCCTCTACCCATAACTCTCTATAAGGGAGGTTCTCCCGACTTATACATACCTTATACTAGAGGCTACCACCCCAAAATCCTTATACAAACTTATAATGAAGGCTTCTCCCCTCTCTATAATGAAAGTCCCATGTACTCCTTATAATGGTAGCCTCTACCCGTAACTCTCTATAAGGGAGGTTCTCCAGCCTTATACATACCTTATACTAGAGGCTACCACCCCAAAATCCCTAGGCACACTTAAATTAAAGGCTTCACCCTTTTCTGTAATGGAATCTCACACCTAATATTGAAGGCCTCTAGTTGTGTAGTGTATTTCAACCGGAGTTCCGTTAAACCCTAGAATTCCTCCAGACATTTCTAGGGGTTCCTTGAGCAATGAGCAATTTGTGCCGCTCATAGAGAATTCCTTATCTCTATAATGGAGGTCTTACATTATCATGGAGGCTTCTACATCCAACTGTCTACAATGAAGGACTCATAGTTTCGGCAACGATTCTTACCTGTATAGATCCATTTAGATTTTCTTCAATTAGATCCTCTCCAACAAATACTGGTCCTTTCTATCCCCTAGAACTGTAAACAAAATGCCTTGAAACTGATTGATCTTCATACCCTTTTGGTTATTATCCACATTCTTAACCGCCAGCTCCCTTTTTGGTTTACCTTCGTAGTAAATCCTACACAGACATTGAAATTTTTATACTACTCTATTCATTTTACAAATAAAATCTTAAATCTCATACTTAGAAACATTTGCTACAAAATCAGATCTTTTACCATGTTTTCTTTTACTTTTTTACAAGCTCTACACCTCCCTCCCATAAAGAAACCTTTACTATTTGGAAAATATATTTTTCTTCTACATAGGTGCATTTAGTACACTTACACCCAGGTTATCCCATAAATTGGAAGCTCTTTTATAATTACAGTTTGGAATCTTTGGCAGCATGCTTTTCAGATTTACCGTATTTTTTGCCATATAAGACGCACTTTTTCTTCCCCAAAACTGGGGGGGAAAAGTTAGTGCGTCCTATACGACAAATGTGTTAAAAAAAATAATTAAAATATTATACTCACCCGATACCCGATCCTGCGTGTGTCTCTGGCTGCAGCGTGTCTCTCTTCTCTCCTCTGCCAGCATCGTGTTTTCTCCTGTCTGTAAAGCAAAGCGAAAGAAGCCGGCACAGCGCCACCTGCTGTTCCCTGTCCTAACTGCCGTACAATAGAAAAAAAGCACAGAGTGATCAGAAGGGGAATTTGAATGACAGATTGATCAGAAAGGGAATTTGAAAGGTACAGAGTGATCAGAAAGGGAATTTGAATGGCACATGAGTGATCAGAAGGGGAATAATCTTTCAGAATCTTTTTTTCTACATTTTCCTCCTTTAAAATTGGGTGCGTCTTATATTCCGGAGCGTCTTATACAGCGAAAAATACGGTAGATCTTTCCATAAAATCATCCAATATCTTTTAACAATATTTTCCTGCTTTTATTTTCCTATATTGTGTGTTACACCTCAAAAATACTGCCATTCCAAAATCTTTCCTTTTTATTTATCTCTTATTATCTTTATATCCCTTAAAGTCTTTTTATTTCTCTCAGTATAGCATGTTCTATTATAATCTTGCTCTTTTTCCCATTCTGTAACTTCCTTCTGATACATTTTGTTGTAAAGATCTTCCTAAGATATCTGCTTGTTTAATATAATCATTTGCCAAGACATATGATGACAACATGATAAAGGAATATAACCATTTCTTTCCATCTCCTAATATTTCATAAATCTTTACAAATCAATTGAAATCTGAAAAGCTATGGCTCTTCATGTGATAATGTCATGTAGGAAATATATTCCCTTCATTCCTATATAAATCAACAGATAAACCTGATTATTTATTTCTCATTTCCTATGCAAACGATAAAGATGGCATTTATATACCCTTAATATAACATTCAGCCATTAGGTTTGTCTCTTACTATTACTCCCTGCCCCCTGTGTGCCATAAATAACTACATTTGGGATCAATTTTAGCCCCCCCCCCAATGGCAACTCTTGTGATATCTTGTAGTTATAATACTAACTCCTATACTGAAAATACTAATCCTGCAATCCAAAATGTTTTAACTCTAAAATAAACATGCTATTACTTGCCCAATGTATCCACGTATCTGGAAATAAGGACTGATTGTATTTTTACATTGGATTTACAGGTCATTTATTGGATAATCCTCTTGGTATGAATTCAGCATCTCCTCTATGGTTAACAGTAGAAGAATAGTAGTGAGATGGGATTAGATATAACAATCTGTATTAGTAAATGTTCGATGGGATTAGATATAACAATCTGTATTAGTAAATGTTCAAATCTAAAAAACAAATATTTATATATGTATCAAATGTGTGCAAATTCAATTATATGGCAAGTTTTAAACCTTTTTTCAAAACTGGAAGCTCTTCTAGCTAAACTCAAATTGACTAAGATTAAGGATCCCTTGTCCGACCAATTCCTCTTTTTTCATATACATCTTCCCAGTTACTCCAGGAGCCATTCCCATCTTCTCTGGAACATTCCTTGGCACCCTCCCCAAAACATTGTCCCACACCCTTCTTTTCCCTAATGGTTGAGATCTGTGCTTTCTCTTTTTTTTTTTTTTGCAATAATACAAAACTGCCCTAAAATTTGTTTCTCAGAAAACCTCATTTATTTTTTTCTTTTTACAATCCCTTTTCCTTGCTCTTGTAACCTCAGAAATGGCAGCCTTTCATTCATAGATTCCTAAAACAGTGAATCCCTTATGGAACTTTCCCAGGTCCATCAACAACTGTGTCTCACCAGTGTTTCAACTGATTCCCACGAGAGAAAGTTTGAATGAATGTCAGATTCAGTGTTTTCTAACAGGATATACAGCAATTCTCTAAACATGCCTATATAGAAAATGTATTGCAAAGGATCTGAAATGACACAATGCTGAGAGACAGAAATATTTTTTTTTATTGTGTGTAAAATGCACATAAAATTCAAACACATTTATTTGAATTTTTATCTAGTTGTGTTTCCAAGGCTTTTAATAGTATACATTGTTGGAAAAAAAAATCACAGAAAATCTTGTGCCACAATCAGAATCTCTACTCTGTAAGTCCACATATCGCTGTAAAATTTAGGATAAAAATTGGTTACCCTAACCGGAACATTTGAACCCATAACCTGAATGAACAGTGAGTGCATTTGGCCTACTCTTGGATTGAAACCACGAGAGAGAGAGAGTTGACTGGGATACATTTATTGGGGTTAAGTCTTTGGGGTGCATATATTAAGGGATCAGTTAATGGGGATACAAAATAAGGCAAAAAAAAACCCAATGGTTCAATTTGCTCCAACAGGGGAAAAAAATCCTTCTTGACTCCATAAGGCAATTAGATATTCTCTGGATCAAGAGTCTCAGTTGTCATTTGTTAAAAACATTAATGTCCAGTTAGAGAGAGAGAGAGAGAGACAGGGACACTTTGCAAACATGGGGACATGCTATGGGAAAATGGTTCTGGACCCAGAAATATTCCCATCACTATAAGAAGGGAGGTCAATGTGCCATAGTTCATGGAACTCCCAGAAACCTCTTTTGGAACCCTAAGGATCTATTAACCCTGGTTGAGAATAGCTGCTAAAAATCATATTGTAAACGGTTTTATTGCCAGAATATATTCCGTATGTCCCTGGCAAGGGAAGGATTAAAAATGTGATCATGTACAGCTCTGTCACCTATGATATCCTAACTAGGCATCACAGTCTAAAGCTATCAATATGCATTGCAACCTGATTTTAAAATGGTTGTTAAAGTCTAACTTCATGAATTACAACTACTCTTGCAGCTTTCTCCACCTTGCAAGGGTTAAATGGTTGCTGTTTCCTTTTATGCAGGCGGTTCTATGAAGCATCTTCTTCTTGGCTTTCAAGGCCCGACGCCTTCAAGGGCCCATTCACATCCTGAAGTATCGAATAAAAGAAGAACCTACCTGCTAGGGGACATGAGGAATATTGTAAGCAAAACTCTTTTTTGGGGTTTCCTAGATCTAAACTAGCATTTTGACTTGAGTCTGTCTATTTCTAATAACTAAATAATATCTTTGTTTAAACAGTAAATGTCATCAGGCAAGCACCTGCAAAATAACATTGCTTGCAGATCTAAAGATTATTAAACTATCAGACTGTAATGCACCAGGAAGTGCACCTAGACTTATCACCAAAAATTTTGTGCAAGGGCTTCCCTAAATAATACATTCAACGCGTCTCCAGGTAAACATACATTGGCGTTACATACATGCATTTTTTTTTTGCAAAATCGATTTTTAATAATTTTTACAGAAAGATAAATACAGATACAACAATACCAAAAGTAATAGTGGAGTGAATAACAGAAATAAGATAAAATGTATAAAAAAAAAGAAAACCAATAAAAAAAAAAACATACAAGAATGTATTCTTAGGTCAGAACAATAAGAAGGTTGTTGCATAACAAATGATCTACAAATCTGTGTACCTCAAATTTAATCAATAAAAAGTAAACATTCTTACCTGCATATCCATTGCATGGAATTTGATTAGGTAATAATAGGAGAGGGAGGGGTATTGGGTGGAGGGGGAGTGGGGAGAGTAATGACTAAGAGAGGGGGGGAATGGGCCTGTGAGCTAGTAGGGCAATCACCTTTTGAGGATTTCGCATTCACTGGGAGGTGAGTCAGGTAGCTGATGACCCTAGATGTTTAGAGAGATAGGCTTCCCATGGGAATATGTCAAACTTATCTAGCTTATCATGCAGCCTTGCTGTGAGCTGTTCCATCAATTGCACTTCTTTAACACGATTAAGTAAGACTGTATGAGAGGGGGAACATTCTGATTTCCAATATTTAGCAATAAGGCATCTGGCTGCTGTGAGGACATTAGTCATTTGTTGGGTTTGGATAACTCACAAATGGGCAGCCAGTAGGTGAGTTAGTATATCTAGGTGAACGGGGACATTAAACAATTCCTTTACCACTTCATTCAGCATTTGCCAATAAGGGACTATGCAGGGACAAAACCAGAAGATATAATGAAGGGTGCCTATTTAGGAGCCACACCTCCAACAGAGATTACTAGTGGTAGGAAATATTCTCTGAAGAAGTACCAACGCAACATCAGCTTGTACTTTGTCCCAACAGGCGCACTGTTGATACTGCAGTGGGATGTGGTGGTCCATATTTGCTCCCATGCATCCTGCCCCAGGTCCCCCTCCCATCGTGCCACATAAGGTAAAGATGTTGACGTGTGCTTGCTCATTAAAGTGTCGTACAAAGCTGATACGACCCCTTTGGTTAGAGGGCTGCTTGCACAGATCTGCTCAAAAGAAGAGGGGGCCAGTCTCGGGGCATTTGTTTCAATCTGGTAAGTATATAATGAGACATTTGCAGCAGTCTAAACGTTTCAGAGGCAGGGATCAGAGGCGGGTGGCAATGAGATGTTTAGCGCCCCACACTTGTGTAGATTGAGATGTAGGCCAGAAAATGTTTGGAATTTCTCCAGGAGGGCCATCAGATTAGGCAGGGAGACCAGAGGGTTCGAAAGGCAAAAGAGTATATCGCCGACAAAAAGGGCTTAGTTTGTGTGCTTTATCGCAATAATAACACCTGAGATATCCTCTGCAAACAATCTTTATTGCTAAACTAATGTTTGCTTTAAGCCCCCTAGCAGTACATTTCTTTCCGGTTTTATAGGTCTAAAAGCGGTACTTTTTCATTAAAATTAATTTTACAGTATATTATTTTTTTTGAGTATAATTAGGCTTGAAACACAAAATCATGTAAAAATAATAAATTGAATAAAACTAAAAAATCCATATATTTAAAACTTTAAAATTTTTTTTAAATATACATATTATACTCATACTAATATATATACTGTAAAATAAATGTTCTAGAAAACATTGTACTGCTTTTACACATTTAAATCCAATGTATTGCATTCAATACAGTTATTTTGCATTGAAAGCAATACAAATGGATTTTGAATTTCCTGCCCCGCCTCGCCGTCAATGTGCACACACAGGGACGTCACGGGGAACTCCCTGATGACTCATCGAGTGCAAAAGCTGGCCGGATGAAGAAAAGGAAGACGGAGATCAAGGTGATGGACGGCGCGAGACGCCGGTAGATCAGGTAAGGCTGTATTTACTATTATCTCCCATAGGATTACCTACCTCGAGTGTGACTCGAGGTTACCACTTTCAGCAACTTTTCTCTACCACGAATAACACTTGGGGTTACCGCTACGGAGGTTAAGGTTCATGCTTTCCCAAATTTCTGCTTCACTTAAAGGGGTTTTGACAGCATCCATGTATTCCAGGTGACCCATAATCTCCTCGGTTGTGTGAAGTTGGCAGCCCACATTGATCTGATGTGAGTAGGCTATGACTACCTGAAGCAGGCATACGAGAACTATCTGAAGGAAGGAATTTTGGATTAAATTGTGGAGATGGCATCCCAAATGGATCTGATGATAGAGAGCTACGACTATCTGAAACAGGCATATGACAATACCAAGCTGAAGGAAGGAACTTAGAAATTAAATATGGAGCTGGCAGACCATATGGATCTGATAGATCTACAACTATTTGAAGGCATATGACAATATCTAGCCAAGGGAAAGAATTTAGGATTTAAATCTGGAGCTGGACTTCTATAGGGTGTATCTGCCACATGTGGAGGTAATCTAAGAGCCATACGTGGCCCTGGAGGGTGAAGGGGAAATAAACCAGGGAATGGAGGTGGACCTTGCAGAAAAGGTGGACCAGTTGGAGAACTATATACTGGAGAAGGACTAGGTGGGGGAGTAATATGTAGTGGTTGATCATACGACTATTAAATAAAATTGTGGGAGGTGGCTGTTTGGCATAATTTGGTGGTCTATTTTATAGTAAAGGAAATGGTTGTTCTGGAGGAGGAAGACAAGAGGGGCTTGGTGGACCAGGTGGACACATGGGTTGTCTTGGATTAGTTATACCTGCAAAAGGAGGAGGACATCTGGGTCCAGTAGGTCCAGCCAAACTGTCATCAAAAGAACTTGGAAGAAATGGTAAATGAGCGTTATTACCGGGGGGAGGGGGGCATATTCTCCTTCTATGGACAATTAGCTAGAGTGTGTTGTTTTTCTTAACTGTGAATTACACTGAGAAAGGAAATGTTTATTGTAAGGTGTAACAGCAGGATTTTGTTTGTATAGTTCTCTCATCGGCAAATCTATGTGTTTCCTGCAGGAAGGCTCTGAGCCAGTACATACTAATGCAAATTTTTTTGACTTGCCATTAACACGATTCTCAAAGAATTGAAATTACAAAATATCATTCACTCCCAAAGAGCAAATAGGATCAGTCAAGTATTTATCCATTGTCCACCATTTCAAATTTCATGTGCGGTGCTCGTACTTTTCCTAGATAAGAAAAACTTATTTGTAGATGATCCTTGCATTACATAATCTGAAATGGGATTTGCATAATAATTTGCATAATAATTTGGGATCTGACATAATCGTCCATGTAAATCTCTGTGTGATCCATACTATGCTCCATCGGCTGCCTCAACTTCCTCTTCTATTACTGTGAGACATAATCATAAATCACAATAAAATATCATTATACACGAATTTTGCTTTAGCTAGATTTCCATAAATGTTTGGGCTTGGGTACTCTTTACATACTGAAGGAAGGGGGTGCTAATAGTGTAGATATAAAACTAAAAGCAACTCCCCCCTTCAGTTTGGAAAGTCCTGAGGCCAAACAATCCTACTGTAATGGAAAAAAGTCAGCTTAAAGCAGTAATATTATTTATAAACTGCTGGAGCTCCCAACATAGACTTCAATCATTATTAATCTTAAACCAAAGTGTCATAAGAGAAAGTGATAGAAGAGCTAAAACAGATGGACAACTACATCACCAGCAATTATATCCCTCTCTAAAGAACCTTCTTGTAAGGAACATCCCATCCTGCGACCCCACGGTGTCTCTGGGGATCCCAGCCACAGAGGGAGACACCGCTCTAGCAGGCAGCATGGCCGAGGCTGCTGCTCTGCTCGCAGCTTGTCCCTCTCTGCAGGCGGAGGGATCCGTCTTGGCCAAACTACTGTTCAGCCAGGCGGCATCCCTTGCATCCCTTTGGATGTGGCTACTCAAAATCCTGCTCTCAGCACTCCTTTGCATGTGCAAAGTAGTGCATGTCCTAGGGGTGCTGTGGGAAGAGGTACGTGTGCTACAATGCGTCCCTCTTGTACCCCCTGAGGGCGCGGCACTCGGCTGCCTCGCACGGGGGAACTGTAAAACAAATGTCAGTTTAATGCACCATCTAACCTGAACTTTAGCCTATCTGTATGAACTCAACAGAATTTTAACCCTGAGAATCTGAAAACAATGAGCGTATAAGGTTTAATCTGGAAGCATAGTGAGATCAGATATACACCCAGCTATATCCTCACTATACAGCCATGTTTCTGTATGATCATTGTTGTCATTGTTCTTAGAATTGGTTCTCCTTCTTGGGGTTAATTCACACCACACCAGCAAACTGCCAAAACTTCTGCATTTATAGAAGGGGCCACACCTGCTGAGGATCAATTAGGTGAATTTTATGAAACTTTCTATCAAGTTACTGAGCTACAAATTTCAAACATACTCTGCATCAAATATCATTGCAGTAATGATTGCTTTTACCAGTGCTGCATGCATGGATGGAGGGGCTTGGCCACCCAATCTTTGTGTCATTGAAGATATCAGACTCACAAAACTGAGGGAAGTGTGACAGATAGAACTGATATAAAACTATAAGTAACTCCTTCCCTCAGCTCGGAGAGTCCAGATGAAACATGATACTGCTGCCAAAAGACTTGCAAAAAGTGTTAAACCCGAACTTTTCCCAGGTGGTTAAAAATATAAACAAACGTTGTATTGCAATCGGATTACAACTGTAAAGTAGAAAATAGACGTATGACGTAGAAAATACGTCATCTCTCTTCCTTCTTCTCCTGGCGAGTGCAGTGACCATCACCGGGGTTTCCCGGTGATGTCGCTGCATGCGTCGGTGCAGGAGGCAGGACAGGAAATTCAAATAACTTTGTATTGAGCTCAATACAAAAAAGCTGTATTGAGTCCAATACAAAGAAATCTTTATATAATATATATATAATTGTATTATTTATATATTATACAAGCTACTGTACAGTTACATTACATTATACACTATTTTTTTTTAAAGATTTTTTGTTGTATCTTTGAAGAGATAAGATTCCTAGAAGTCCAAGAAGGAGATGTACAAAGACTAGATATAGAACTATATGCATCACCTAGTTATATGCAATTCAAAAGATCCAGAGGAAACTAAATGAAAAGAAGTTTAACAGGACTACATTTACTAGAACATTAAAACTCTCTGAAACTTTGTGAACCCATTCCGTGTACTTTCTTTTCAGTATACAATCTGTATATATAAAGAATGGTCTGCAGTGAATCTTACCATTTAAACCAATGCTTGCTTTCTCCAGTTTTGTGAAGATAGTGGTAAGAGCTTGTGCACACTTTAATCTCTTTATCTTTGAGGACATAACCACAAAACATATGGAAGGGACCACATATAGAGTGAATACAGAACTATATGTATTTCCAATCACAAGGGATTTTGGGAGTTGAGTCACTGATACTATCAAGAGAAAAAGTCAACATACCAACACATCTTGAAATTATTATGAATGAAAGCAAATTCCCAACATAAATAAGAACTTTTATATGTTCTAAAACTTAGGAGATATAGCCCTATATACACCACCATTTTAACAATTGAAGTTGTTCTTTATGGCAAATTGTGCTATTTCAATAAACAAATTGTCCCTACAAATAAAGGATAACGGACATGGGACAACACTTAGCTGGTTTGAGCATGGAATTTTTCAGGACAATCATTTATAGCAGTCGCCAACCAGGGGTTCGCAAGAAAAATTTGGTGGTCTGTGTCTCTGGCCGGTGCACCCCCAAGCGGGGTCAGGAGAAGGATAACGATGGGGAAAGGGTCAGGAAAGTGGGCGGGTTGTGACTCTGGACACAACCCGCCCACTCTACCATCGCAGGCTTAGATCTTGGTTCTGGCATCATGACATCACTAAAGGGGAAGTTTCTTCCCCTTTGAGTAACACCCGGCTCCCGGCGCATGTGCGGTCCACAGCCGAGAAAATTCACTGGTCTGCCGGTCCAAAAAGGTTGGCGACCACTCATTGATACCAATCAACAAAACATTATTGCTGCTCATATTAGTAACTGTACCGGTTTTCTATGAATCATGGTAAAGGTTTAGACACCATGAAAACCATTTGAATGTTTGTGAAACCACCCTGTCCACTATAGCTCTAGTTATTTAAATATAAGATTCAAACATGGTATACAGTAAATTTTTTTTTTTCCACCTACTTCCTTTGAAAAGTTTCCTGTCAACTTTCTCTCCAGTTCCTTAGTGACAAACCGCAAACATGATCTGCATCAAAGCTTTATTATTGCACTACTGCTTGCTTTTACTAATGTTGTATGCAAGGGGGCAGGAGATTAGGAAACCTTTAGAGTAGACTAGACAAGACTAGAATAGAGTGGATATAGACCTATGAGTAACTCCTACCTTCCGCTTTAGGAGTCCAGAGGTAAAATAATGCTAATGCCAGGAAATAACATCAACTTCAAATCGTGGAGGCGATGTACTAATGGAAAATAAGCTGTACACATAGCAAAGTAAATTATCGCCCTACATTCTTTCTTAAT
>NC_092867.1:56052142-56062285 GCF_032062135.1 Pyxicephalus adspersus
CTCCCCCAGCGTGACAATATCTCTCTCATTTTTTAAAGTTGTACTTGACCATGGCCAGCACCCAGTGTGAATTGTTTTCAAACCAATACAGTAGAACACAGAATGAGTTCTCTCTGATAACTTCCCTACCATTGTATTTTATGTGCACAGAAATAAACCGGTTCGATTGGAATCCATTCACTTTCTCCAAGTCCAAATTCCAGGCAACTCTAAAAGTTAGATTTGCTTTTGCTATGTGATCCACTCCATCCACCATTGTATGTCCCAATCACAGCTTGGTCTCCAGTTCTTCTACTGCAATTCACAAACATGCTCTGCAAATGAATGTCTTTAGTGCACAAATCCTTTCTTCCATAAATTTTCCACCAATGCCATTCAACCCCTGTAAGAATTTGTGAAACCCTCCTGTCAACTTTCTAACCATTCCTCAATGACAAACCCCAAACATGATCTGCATTATAACTTTAATATTGCACTACTGCTTGATTTTACTAGTGTTGTATGCATGGTGATAGGGGCTTAGGAACCCTTTGTTCCCGTTTTACAAAGATATGAGACACCCAAAACAGAAGGGAGGGATCATTAGAGTGGATATAGACCTATAAGTAACTCCTACCTTCCTCTTCGGGAGTCTTGTGGACAAATAATGCTACTGTCAGGAAAAAAGTCAGCTTTACCCTGTGCATGTGATTTACTAAAGAAATTTAAACTGTTCACAACAAATTATATCATCACCTTAGATTACTTCTTCACTGATATTCACATGGACCAGTTTGCTAAGAATAGTGAGAAGGATTAGGACAAGGACAAGGATTAGGACAATCATCCTGTATACTATTGCATCAGTTCCTAAAATTTAAAGAATGGGCTGGTTTTTGTGAAGATAGTGGGAAGAGCTTGGACACACCCTAATCCCTATATCTTTGAGGATCTAACAACCCCAAAACATATGGAAGAAAGCACATATGGAGTGATAACTGAACTATATGTACATCCAACTACTACCAGTAGTTCTGGGAGCTGAGTCTGTGCTACTGTCAAGGGAAAAGTATAACAACACATCTTGGTTATGTTATGCAAAGGAAATTCCCACACTGGAATATGAACCCTGATACTTTGGGATACTAAGGGATATTTACCATTTCTGGAGTTGTCCCCAGAAGAAAAGGTTGGAGGACACTTGTAATGGGGGGGGCAGCTTATTTATAAATCCCAGTTAGGAGGCAGTGCCCCTAGGTAGGTGATGGGGATTTCCTCAGTGTTACTAATAAAGCGCATAATAACCTGCCGGGGGATTTACCCCGTCTCTATTAAAAATGTAAAAAAAAGTGTTGGGCACTATGAAGTCCAGTTGGACTGTTGTTATACATTGCTGTAATGTGAATATGAATATAAACATAGAGAACTTTTACTTATTCTTCAATGCCAAAGGCATCATAAAGGGTAAAATACCCAGTGCTGCCAGTATAAAAGAGAATCCAACCATTAAGGGAGGCATCTGCAACTGCTCCCTCTCCTAATACTCCAACACATATTTTTCCACCATTGCTTTTTTCCTTTGTTGGTTTTTGGCATTTTGCATACCTAAAACTTGTTTTTGGTTTTTAGCTCTAAGGATCACAAAGAACTACCAGTGCTACTGCTGAAAAAGACAGCAGAACAAATGTTAAAGTGGAAGTAATTATTATTTTTTATCATCATGCAGGTTCTTTATTGCAAAGGTTACATGCTTGTGTGTCCCTTCTGCAATATAATAACCTTACCTGCCTGAATGCTGAATTTTAATGCACTCACCTGTTCCCGTTCCATCACAGGCTCTGCCATCTTTTCTTATCCTTTTTCCTGCTCCTATTCTTCGGCTGTCTTGATTGGCCAGGATGACATAATTCGCGCACAGGAGTCAGAAGAAGAAAGTGATCAGGCAGGTAAGTTTGTTTTATTACAGAGGGGACACCCATCTGATTACTAAGAAGAATTTATCACAAAATATTAAAAAATAATCCAATGGAAAAATCATGTGTGAAAAACTAAGTACACCCAATGATTTATTAGCTGCTAGAAGCTGGTTTAGCAGAAATCACTTGAAGTCATCGTTTTCTCTAGGATTCTATCCATCTCTGTCATCAGTATAGAGCTCCTGTATTTTACATTGTATAATTCTTAGGCATAACTCACCGAAATATGTCCAATATTTAATAAATTTGTTAACAACTTTAAAAAAAAAAAACACTGTTAAAAATTAAAAAAAAAAAAAATAGTTAAACATGTCATGTAGGTGTACAGTAGCATATATAATATATATATAATATAAATATACACATATGATATGAACATTTCTTTGTATTGGACACAATACAGTTATTTTGTATTGAATCCAATAAAAAAATATTTGAATTTCCCGCCGTAAAACCCCAGAGAGCATCTCTGCATTGCGGGGCAGAATATCGAAGAAGATGAATGTGTCCCTAGAACCTGCAGGATCAGCGATGGAGCAAGGTAAGTGGGGTTTTTTTTTTTTTTTGGTTAAAGCTACCTCGGGTGTGTATCGGGATTATCACTGTTTGCAGGTAAAATCCACCCCGAGTCACACTTGGGATTACCACTAGGGGGGTTAAATCATTACATAACTTTCTAAGGACCCGATGATTATCTTTTTTAATCCAATAAAATTTTTATTAGATTTCCAAAATGAAAGATTTTTGCCCACAAGTCTGTCTTCAAATCCAGATGGATAATTGACACTGTTTAGCTAGATTACAATGTAGTACTTTATATTTATTCCTGCTTGAAACTGAGTTTTTTCCCTGACAGTAGCCTCAGCTGTTTTGAGGACTCCCAGAGCTTTGTGGAAAGAATGTATATAGTTCTGTATCCACTATGTGTATCTCCTTCATTGGATTTTGGGGTCTTATGTTTTCAGAGATACAATACTATAGCTACGTACACACGTCCAATGGTTCTCTCCCGATAATCGGCTCGGGCCGATATCGTACGAGAATCTGGTGTGTGAACAGCACCCGTTGTCCATCATCCGAACGACCATCCTGGCGGATCCTCAGACGATGGACGACGAACCATCCTAATGCAAGAACGCGCAGCAGGGTTCCACTCAGTCATTCACCCCCTCCCCTCTACATAGAGAGAACAGTGCTATATGTACAGAGCTCGTTCATGCATCCTGAAGTCCTTAGTCGTTGAAAAGGACTGCATAACATCCTTTCCAATTACTATAATTGTGTGTATGCAGCTTTAGTATCATCCACGAATAGAGAACAGTATGAACTATCCGATAGGGATGACTGGATATCTGGAATTCCCTTTTGGTGCTAAAATCTGACTTAATTCTGAGATTTGCCAATTCCAACCAAATATATTTCAGTCAATGGCAAAGTTGGGATTTTGTGCGTTTTGGGGTTAAATTGTCACTATTACTGCTGGAGATGTTGGGGGACCGGGAGACCATGTCCCTAAAATGTGAAAAAAAGCTAGTAGTTTTATTATAAACTAATATTTGTAACACTTACCTAGGGGCACAATCGCACGAAAGCTGAGTGCTGTGTCTGAGCTACCTAAAAAGTCAGGGATGGTTAAGAGACTTATTTCCTGATTGGCCGGCTAGCTGATAAAGCTTGCCAGCGTAGCCACCCCCAGAGTCGGAACTGCCCAGGAGAGAGGCGTATGCGCTTTAATGAGGAAGAGGTCAGTGTGACAACTGACATCCCAGTGCAAAATTTAAGTGGAAACACTTGTCGAAATGTGATGCCCTCAAATATTCCAGTGAAAGAAAACCTAATATATTTCAATGAGCTGTGTAGACCAGCGGTCGTCAACCAGTGGGCCGTGGTCCACAAGAAAATTTTGGTGGTCCACAGAAAAATTTGGACATTATTTGAAATTTTTATGTTTTATTGATAATAAAAACAAAAATAATAATCTAATAAAGTCTTATATTCTGAATGACAACTTTTGCCTTTATATTAAACTAAATTCACAAACTATACTAGAGACAACAAGAAAAAAACAAGGGAAGCGCAGACTAAGTTGTATGAGGTAACCATTGCCAAAACGTACGCTTCAGTATTGTTTCCACCATTACAACAGTCACCCCGCTCCGCGAATATCGATTCTTATCCAGTTGTTTTATTTTATTTGTTTATTTCTGCTCCTTTAGGTAAGTATGACCTTAACTATGTATTTTCTTTAACTGTTATATTTATTAGCATCAAATAGTTTGAGTTTCATAACTATCATTTCTTGTTTGGTCTTAGATTTGAATGAAATAAACTCATACTGAGTGAGAAAAAGCAAACAAATATTTTTGCATTTCTTTAGTAATACCAAAGATAATACAACTCTATCCATAAAAGGAAGCTCTGGGCATGGTTTGCTAAAAAAGGAATGGCAAAGGGCTGTTCCATTCCCTTTGGTATAATCAAACCCCAACCTGCCCCTAACGTTCACAATGACAACTGTTAGGCAGAGGGTTTCAATCCCAAAACGTGACCCCAGTGTTGTGGATGTCATCATGTTTTTAAACACAAAAAGTAAAATGTATTGTTAATTCAACCCATAAACTATTAGCTTTCTCTCCAGGGATTCTACTACAAGTCTCAAACACAATACCAGATTTGGAAATGATCAGAGGGTCATTGGTACCCTTCAATCCCTGTATCACTAAAGATACAGGACCCCCACAAATACAAGGTACGAAGCACATATTGGGTTCAATTTATACAACAGGGAATCAGACATTCCCTATTTTATGAACAGAGCCTATATATAGCATAGTTTTAGAACTTTGTGTACTTCATGCCTGGAACTCCAGAAGTCTAGTGGACAGGCAATGCTCCTGTAAAGGAAAATAGTTTGGGAATAGCTTGAGAACCTAATTATCATGTAATACATGTGTCTCTGGAAGCAAAAAATCCCCAAAACTCAAGGAAGAAGGAATGCATAGAGTACATAGAGAATTATATAAATGTACATACAGAACTATATGCTCCTAGGAGCTCTGGGAGTCCAGATGACACCTGATTAAAAACCGTAAGGGAAAAAAAAAAAAAAAACTTGAAACTACGACCTGAGCCCTTGTCTACCAGAGTGAACTCCCAATCAGGATTTGAAGACTGATATGGAAGTCAAAAGGCCCAAGGAGATCAAACTGGGGGTGCTAAGAGTACACATAAACCTAGGCATGCCCCAGTTTGAATTTCAGGAGCCCATTAGAACATGCAGTTGAACCCTCTCTCCTAATTTAGGTGTGTCCACTACGAAACTGTTCATAGCTAAAATATATTATCTCTACAGAAGGGTCAAGTTGGAAGTTCTCATAAAGTTGATGGAAAAAAAGCTGCATCCCCAGTTTCAGCTCCAGGAAACAAACATGGCCTCTGGTATCACCCTAAAACTTACTGAAATAAACTGCATTTTTTAAATCTTGATTCCCATGGGAATCCACACAAATTTCAAGTTTCACTCTCGTTTTTTATTTTAATGTTTCATGCATGGTCTGAAACAAAACCTAATTGTTGCAATAATGCTTATTTTATCAGTATTGTGTACATGGTGGAAAGAACTTGAGCACCTCATTATTCAAGATCCGGGGAAGATGGAACACATCGTACATACAGAACTTTATGCATCCTTTTCCTGGGGAGGTCTGGAATTTCGGATGACAGCTGAGGCTAATGTCAGGGGAAAAATTCAGTTTGAAGCAGAAATAAAATTGAAAGAACCACTCTGAAATCTGTCCTCCCAGTGTAATCTCTCTAATATAACTAATATACTAGGCAAAAGCCCCATGAAGATCAAACTGTGGGGTGCTATGAGTACACATAATCCTAGGCATACCCCAGATTGATTTCAGGAGCCTATTAAATGACTTAAGGAGGTTGAACAAGGAGACATTATACCACAAAAATTCTCTTTAATTTTAGTGTGTCCATTAGGAAACGGTTCATACCTAAAACGTGATAACGCTACAAAATGGGGTCCTCAAGCTGCCAGTTTTCTTAAAGTAGAAGAGCGGCTGGATGCATTCCCAGTTTGACCTTCAGGAAACAAACCTGGCCTCCGGTATCACCCTAAAACTGATTTTTATTTTTAGAAAATAAATTGCAATTTTGCTAACTTTTGGTTCCTATGGTGATTCACACAAATGTTGCTCTGTTTTTAACTTTATCTTTCTAACATGGTCCGAACAAAAATTTATTGTTGCAGTGATGCATATTTTATCAATATCATGTAAATGGTGAGAAAAAAAATGATTACTCAATAATTCCAACCCCCACAATTCAAGGAGATACACATAAAGTGAATAAAGAACTATTCGTAACTTCTTCTCAAAGCCAGGGAAGTCCAGAGGACAGTTGGTACCCCCATCAGTGAAAAGAGTCCATTCACAGCAGCACATCTTGAATGTTCAAGAACCAGTTGAAATTCCAAAAATTTCCAAATTCAAAACAGCAGTTATTATGAGAAACCCCAAAACTTTTTAGTTCTTCACCACGACTCTCACAAATACCCCACAAGAAAACAAATTTCCTGAGTTTACAAGTTGCCAATGGATGGTAGGAAAGACTTGGGTGCAATTAACCCCTCTAAATGTTTGGAAAGATACCCTGTCAAAGTTATAAATTCCTCAAATACAAGTTTCAAACAAGACTGCAACAAGAAACTTGAGCACCCAATAATCTTTGTATCTCTGAAACATAAAACCCCAAAACTCAATGAAGGCGATACACATTGAGTGGATACAGAACAATATGGACCTTTTCCATGAATCTCTGGGAATACACACACAATGGAAACGTTAAAAACCCCATAAACTCTTTAATTCATAACATCAGAGGCAACGGGAAACACCACAACGGTAAAGCTCTCTATAATTATCCAGTTCTTACTGCTTCCTGTGGTCAGGTAATACTTACAAAAAATTCTAATGTTTTGTGTAGTAGGAAGTAGTTTAGAATAATGAATAACACATGTGCACTGCAGTGCTTAATGCATTAAGGTTCTCAGTCATCAAAGCCTAAATTAACACTAAGTAAAACGTATTTTGAACATTACAGTTCTGATTTGCTAAAGGAATCTACCAAGTTGAATTATTACCTGCAAGGTATTATTTACTTATCTCAGTGAATCCAGGGAATATTTACTTTGAAAAGAATACTTAGTTATGTGCAATGCCATATGAAACAAAAGTAAGATTTTTCTGTGCATACTTAAATGGTTGAATTCAGCAGATTTCCAACTCACTCAGTATGTAAGTTATTCTATGCAAGGTGATAATTGCCCTTGGAATCTTTAATCTTAATATGCAGTGAATCTTGGTGATCCAGCAAATCTGGAATAGATTTCTTCCAAGTCATTTGTTATTTGCTAGCAAATGTTTTGAATCCTGGACCAGATACAGGTTTGCTAGATCACTCAGGTTCACTGCAATTCAAGATTTAGGATTCCAAGGGTCCTCAAGCTGGTACTTCTCTTAAAGTATAATAAAAAACTATCTGTATCTCCAGCTGAAGCTCAAGAAACCTGATCTCCGTTATCACCCTAAAACTGATTTTCTTTGGGAGAAATACACTGCATTTTTGCTAAATCTTGTTTTCTATGGACATCCCAACAAATTGCAACTTTATTGTTGTAATAATGCCTATTGTGTTCTATAACACAATTCTATTACACAATAGGAGGGGAGATATGTAGTGGTGGGAGTAGTCAGGGTTTAAAGAGACAAAAGAATACAGGTAGGTGAGTTTGAAAAAATGGTTTTGAGGGCTCTCTTAAATGAGCACAAAGTAGAAGCAAACCGAATAGGAGGAGGAAGACCATTCCAGAAAGTCGGGGCAGCTCTAGAAAATTCCTGTAGCCATGCGTGTGATGAAAGCAGAAGAATCACCAAGGAAGGCCGGGGTCAGGGCAGACAGCAAGCAAGATAGGTCAGGTCACATGCCAGGGGTCAAATAACAGGGATCCAGGAAATAAATGCCAGTGACACAGGCACCACTCCAGACACAGGTAACACTGGAAGCAACAAGCTCAGGAATATCCACAGACGGACAGACAGAAACTCTGAAACAGCAAAAGGGAATAAGATTGAAAACACAGACTGGGCAACAAGGGGTTAATACATGAGCTGGAGAGAGGAAACACTGAATCAAGCAACAGGTGTACAGGAACTAGCTCAGAAGCTAGGGGCTCGGCACTAGTGGAGACACGTTGCACGAATGCTGATTGCTGTTTCTGAGCTAGCTAAATAGCCAGGGATGGTTAAGAAGCTATTCTGATTGGCTGGCAGGTTGGACAAAACTGATAAATCTTGGTAGCGTAAGCACGTCCAGAGTCAGAACTGCCCACATGCTCACTAGAGAGGTGTCTGCACTTTAGTGGGGAAGAGGTTACTGTGATTTACAGATAGCTGTTACACTATGCATTGGGGTCGGGGGGTGCACAAACTTCAACACTTGTATTTATATTTATGTTTCTTGCCTTTTTTTATTCTTCTTCCAATGAAAATGATTGTAAAAGGAAGGTGTACACTGGTAAACTACTATTCTTGTGAATGGCTCTTTCCAGATTCTTTGCTGATACCAGCAGGGTGTAATTCTATAGGTAACACAGATTTTTTTTATTTTGTCAAAATACCTTAAGTTACTTTATAGACTAGTATTTTTTGTTCGTTGTCATACATTTAATGTAAATCTTGGTATATATACGTGAAACAGATCTCTATTTATCTTTAATGCTTGTTGTCCCTGAGCTTGGCACCCTGTACATCAGCTCTAAATAAGTAATTATCAGATCTTTGGAGTGATTGGGTTCAGGAAGATTTGGGAAGGATTCATTGGATTCCTTGCATACTGCTGCTAAAAATCTCCATACGTATAAAATGTAGAAGCACATGAGAATGCTGAGATTGTCTCATACATTGATGATGAAGCATTGGGCTGGGCATTGTCCTCATTTCCTTTATCGTCTCTGCCGGCTCTGCTAATAGTGTGCAGTAAAGTTTCCTAAATGAGTGAGGATCACCAAACCTATGTCCATATTATTTCCTGAATATTCAACTAGAAGTAAATCCTATATAAGCAACTTCATTTCATATATATGTTAATAAAATTACGGTGCTATTGGAACTTTCTCTACTATTCTATTAACTAGTGTCACTAAACAATGCCCTGAGGAAGCCTATTGGCGAAACGCAGCGCTGTACAAAGTCCAAAGTCATACGGGACTTTCAAGCATCAATCAACTTCCAATTCATAAAATTACATTTTTTTTGACAAATAACATTGAAAAACACCTCGTTGTGAAACGCTTATCGGGTCGGCGATTTCATGCTGTGCTCCGCCGCGGTATCCCACGCAGCCTATTTTCCCAGCAATGTGACTTGAAGCAGCAAAGAGTTCAGAGAAAAGCAGCGGCCCCTGCTTCTGTTTAGCCGTGCAGCCTGATGTATTTTATGGCATCCCCGGCATCCATTGTTAGCTGGCCCTGACCAGGACCTTACACACATCTCCCAATTGTACGTGATTGTCTCTACACAATTCTGCTCGTGATGCGTTTCGTAGATCTTATTCTCCAGGTCTTGAGCTATATGACGATAATTGTACGTGTTTTTAACACGTTATCCGTATCCTTATCAATAAAAATGTATTGCCCTGGTCCCCACCAATCGTCGCCAGAGACCAAAGACCTGGGGGCAACCGAGTGCTGGGAAAAGCAACCTCCCGAGGCTGCGATAGGTGAAGAGGTGTTAGATCGGGGTACTGGTGTCCGGTGAGAACTGGTAGGGACCAGGGTCCTACAAAAAATTCTTGTGATTTTGCGAACTGGAGGTATTGATGCTTTAATCCTCCCGGCGGTAATCCCGAGTGTGGCTCGGGGTGGATTTTACACGCTAAAAGGGGTAATCCCGAGTCACACTCGGGCTTGCTAAAAACATAAAAAAACTCCACTTACTTGTTCCGTTGGAGTCCTGCTGGTCCCTGCAGGTCCTCGTCTTCTTTCTTCGATCTTCAGCCGCCAATGCAGAGACGATCTCCGGGGTTTCCCGGTGACGTCGGTGCGGGCGGGAGAAGCGTCGGGAAATTCAAATATTTTGGTATGAGCTGTATTGAATCCAAGACAAAGAAATCTTTA